>NC_056736.1:317805909-317938409 GCF_019279795.1 Protopterus annectens
TCAGCCACTAGACCCACAGATGACATAGGGTTCTAGATGGTCTGAGTTGCATCTTACAGCTTTTCCCAACTTTTACATCTAATGATGATGGCCTAAACAAAAATTATGAGTAAGGAAAGAAATGTAGACTTATTTTTTTCCTTCAGGAAAAAACAAAGTCATGTCCAAAGCTTAGTGCTCAAAGTTGACAAAATTGTAGTTCCCAGTAGACTGGGAAGACAAATGCTTTCAAGGCTCTACATAAATCTTATTCGGAAATAGCCCCCACAAAAAGTTACCTACCTTCTTTGTAGCCCTTTGGTATTAGATTAAGATGACAATGAAAGCACAAATAGCTAATGGCATGCATTGCACAGCTGAAGATCTGAAGGAGGAAATCAAATCACCTGGCTAAAACCCATTTGGTGAGGAGGGGTTCAGACTCCAAGCAGAAAAAAATCAGAATAAAAAACTTGGAGAACCAAAAGCTGTAAGATGACAAAGCTACTTGCTGCACCACTGTGCCATTGATGAAATGCTGTCACACATACCCCACTTTACCACAGAGAAGCTCTTATTGTGTATAATGCTGACATCTGACTGCGATCAAAAATGAAAAAAAAAATGGCTTTCAGAAATATATTATTGATTTCTTACCTATGACTGGAACTTCTCCTTTTAAAATTGATCTTAAACAGCATGGTCATATTAAAGGTAAATCGATGCTTACTAATTTAATTAGTTTTTATAACAATGTTATAACAATGTTATTGAAGCAATGGAACTGGGTCTTTCACCTGGTGTCTCATTTTTAGATTTGTAAAAGGCCTTTGATAATATGTCCCATCAAGTAAATGGAAAATGTTTAAAAAGATTAGAATTGAATGAATATATAGCCAGATGGATTATGGAATGGTTAAGGAAAAGATATCACCGAATGAATATATAGCCAGATGGATTATGGAATGGTTAAGGAAAATATATCACAGAGTTAAATATAACATTCTATCTAATTCTTGACTTGTACAGTCTAGTGTACTGCAGCATTCTGGTTTGAGACCTATCATTTTTAACAAGTTTTTTTTTATTATTATACCAAAAGAGAGGGAAATATGGCTGAGTAAATATGCGGATGACTGCTAAATTGATTCACTGATGAAGAATGAAGAAGAAAAATATATTTTTAATACCTGTTTGAGTAAGTTAACTGCATGGGCAAAAGAGCTGAGTTTAAAGTTTTGTTATGACAAATGTAATATCAGTATTTCTGCAATAAACTGCAGTAGAGACACTTTATCTTGCTAGGGCATGAACTAACAGCTGTAGATACTTGTAAGGAATTAGGCATAATGACCTCTTCAAAGCTAGAATTTGAAACACATTACCACTGTCTGCAGTAAGGCTTTAAAAACGGTGATTATATTTTGAGATCATTACCCCCTAGAGATGCTGATTACCATAACATGACCTGAACAAGAACAGGGAGCAGGCATACCCTTCTGCTACCCTTCAGAAATCATATACAGGCACACATGCATACATATATGGTCTATAAAGTGTTGTGCTATTGTACAAAGTAGGACATTGTTGTATCAGTATCTCTGAATGCCTTATATATCAGCATTGTACTGTGTATGGAGAATCCAGAGAATCTTGCCTCTGAATCTCACCTTAGGTTACTCTTTCAATGAAACTTGAATTACTTCTGTAAGTTTTCTTAAATTAGTATTCTGTTTTTAAAATTTGATTTTAATCTCTTAAAGACGCACAAAAATCTACTCTGGATCTGTTTGCTTAAACCATGAAAATTACAAACATGATAAAATTACTGTCAGGAAACCAGGGTAGCAATTACCAGCATAACACATGGAATTTTAGTTAATGAAAATGAGACTTCATTATTTTAGCAATCGTAGAGTGGCTTTGTCTACAATGAACAGTTTAGTGCAAACCAAATACAAAATCTAGTTTTGACTCCAAGCTGCACACAATAAGTAAAAGAATTATGCATGATCTCATGTGTCACAGTTCTGAGCCTGGAATTCATCTAAGCTGGAGGGGCATATTATAGCCTGAAGGACCAGATTCATTAATATCTACACTAAGTATGTAAGATCTGTATTCAAAACATCCCCACCACATTTTGTATGCTTTCTAGTTACTCTGAAAGATTACATTTAAACTGTGTGCACTGGCAATAGTTTACTTGTTTTCACAAATTTTCGTTTTCTGTGTTGGTGCATCTGTGGAGTTAGTATATATACATTTAGGGTGTCTGGGAGGAGGGCTTGTCCTTATATTCATTGAAGGGGAATGAACTTCTACAAAAATGCTGACATTTAAATTTTACTTCAATTTAAATTTCTGACCAGTTATGCTTGGCAAGTTAGTTCCTCACCAAGTTTTAATTTGGCAAGTCATAGTGGAAGCATATGAAAAAGCCTAGATAACTGTTAGACCAGCAGGGTTGAAACTCATCCTATAGTCGCTAGAAAAACAAAGTATAGTTATGTTAAATTATTATGTTAAAGGATATATGCACACATATTCCTTTACCTGGGTATGCACATATTTCTTCTAAGGATACCTCAGGATCTTTGACTTAGTGAGGCCAGACTACAGCAAGTATCTAACCTTTTGTCTGCAACTTAGACTTGTGTATACCTTGCTCAGAAATAAGCTTGCACATTTAAAAACTTGTTATAGCTATGGGGACAGCCTTTGTAATGATTACTACATTTGCTAGGACAGCACAGAAATGTATTTAGCTGTTTTTGCACCTGGTGCCATCCCCCACTCCTGTGTCCCATTCTCCAACTTTAAGTTGAAGACTAGAACATTTCCTCTTTCTCTCCTTTTAAACTATAGCAAACTGCTTGCTTCATCACAATGCTGGTAGGGAAAAAAAATCATCCTCTAATACTTTTCACCCATGGTGACCTTCCTCTTCACTCCACTTTAGCTGTGTCACTGTTTTCTAGATGTAAGGTATACTGGGGTTGCACTATGATGTTGTTATTATAAATTAGAATTTTCTGGCTTAATTCATGTTTGTACCAATTCGTTTTTGAAGATCAGTATTGTATTATAATCATCTGGCCACCAGAAAATTAGGAATTTGCAGTAGCTAAAAGAAATTTGATTTTTTAGTAGGAAAATGAGGACAAAAGTACTAAGCAAGTAACTGGGTATAAGGCGTGATGTATTAGAAGCAAGCAACAACCAGATAAGTGGAGTATGTGAGCAGTAGAAGAAAATATATTTTATGTTCATATAAATAAAATCATTATATGAACTGCCAATACTGGATGAGGAGACATTATCTAGGCATTGGTAGAGGGTGAGTAGGAGAGAGGAGAGTTATTTTCTTTGCCTTTAAGAGAGGACATGCAGACAAGCTGTGGCACCAGCAAGTGATATATGGTTGAAATCCCTTCAGTGTAATTAATTAGAAGCCCACAATTGCTTAGCATAAGCAAGGTACAACGCACACTGTACAGCTTAATTTTCAAGTTCCCCATGGGATAATTCAGTCCTAATTTAACTGCATATGGCTTACAGGTTTGCAGAGTCACACTGAGAGGTTTCATTGGTTGTGTGTGTTTGTTCCAAACTTGGGAAATAAAGCACCACCTGTATACTAAACATACAACTTTTGGTAGTAGCCTAAAATGAAACAAAGATAAAGGGGCTGCTACAGTATGCAAGAAATGAGCTTTTGCTCAGAATTTATAGAAGAATATAAAATAGTAATAGTAAAACAGAGACAATACATATGGCACTAGACAGATTCTGCATTGATGGTCTGTTACTCATAAATTGTCTAATCTACCTCTCCCATCCATGTGACTGCTGGTCTGATACCCAGTATTAGTGCAGAGATTCAAGGCTATATTAATCCTAACCCTCATTTTTCTTCTTCCAGGTATAAAATCCTTTTTTTTAATTGGGTTAATTCTTGATCCCCTTATGATAATGAATGGGTCTATATCAGATTATTGACATTTAAAAATGTCAAAGCACCTTTATTTTACACGAAAATGTTGAATGCTGAGTTTGTTGAATGGCCAAAACATCGATTTCTTTCCCTTGGATGTTCTGTCACACCTGCCCTTTCCCCAACTGTAGTGCTGTCTCATAGTTAGAATATTTAGTTGGGGGGGGGTGTGGCTGGCACAGTCCCCCATGTTGGGGGGTGTGGGAGTTGAAGCTCCCCACTTAAATATGTTAGTTTTTGTGTCGTGTTGTCTGTTGGCCTTTGGATTTCTTTCCCTTGTTTTGGCCATTCGACAAACTCAGCGTTCATTTCCATGTCAAATAAATTTGCTTCAACATTTTGAAATGTTGATATTCTGATATAGACACATACTGAACACCAGCTATGTTATTTCTGCTTCTTTTTCACTTGAACATCTATATACAAACACACACACACACACATATATATATATATATATATATATATATATATATATATATATATATATATATATATATATATATATATATGTATGTGTATGTATATATATATATATATATATATATATATATATATATATATATATATATATATATATATATATAGATCTACCTGAAAACGCTGAAAGTCCACAACGCCGACAACGAGAACACCGACACCGGAAGATTGACAATGGAGATGATCGAAAGCTGAGAATCCTAACGCTGAGAACACTGACATGTTAAGGTAAGTGTGCGATAGGGATGGATGTTAGGGTCAGGGTGTGGGTAAGGTAAGTGTGTGATAGTGATGGACATTAGGGTAGGGTGCGGGTCAGGTAAGTGTGCGATAGTGACGGACTTTAGGTTTAGGAGCAGGTTAAGTGAGTTAGGGTTAGGGTGCGGGTAAACTAAGTGTGCGATAGTGACGGACCTGAGGGTTAGGGGCAGATTAAGTGAGTTAGGGTTAGGGTGCGGGTAAGGTAAGTGTGCAATAGTGACAGACTTACGGGTTAGGGGCAGATTAAGTGAGTTAGGGTTAGGGTGCGGGTAAGGTAAGTGTGAGATTGTGACGGACCTTAGGGTTAGGGTTTGGGTTAAGGTTAGTGCATAGATAGTTGTGTATGTAAGGTTTAGTGCAGGTTTGTAAGGTTTTTGGTGTGCTTGTGTTGTGTGTGTGTTTTTCGGGAAAGGTATTTGTTTTGTTGATTGTTGGGATTGTGGTTTGTCGGGCATGTGAAGTTTCGTGTTTTTGAACTTTCGGTTTCTTTCGGTTTTGTCGTGTCGGTTATTCTGTTGTCGGTGTTTTGGCGTGTCGGTGTTATCAGGTAGACATATATATATATATATATATATATATATATATATATATATATATATATATATATATATATATATATACACACACACACACACACACACACACACACACACACACACACACACACACACACACACACACACACACACACATCCTATGTAACCTAACCTACCTAAAATAATGAAATTAATGGAATGCAGTTTCTTTTTAAGTGATAGCATAAGTGTTTTTCAGAAAGCACTTATTCCTTATATTTTTTTCTGTCATTGCCTTCCACTATTTCTTTTTTACTTCCATTTTACCATATACTTTTCCAAGTAAATGTTTTTTTTTATCAGAACATCAGAACCTCAAAGAACTTAATTTTTATTACATCACATAAACCTTTACTTTTCACTTTATTCAACTGCAATCCCACTTTCTTTAAAATACCATTCAGTGCGGTCACCCTTTTTCATCTAGCTCTCATTTCTTGCAGTAACTATCACATCATCTTCATATGATAAAAACAGAGGAGTCTCAGTACAGTTCCATGCTCTATATGCTGCCCACCCAATACACCACTCATAACGAAGCCCACAGCCTTCATCACTAAAGAAAATAATACATTGCTCATACGACAGCCATGTCTTACACTTTTCTTCATGCATGCCTCCTCAGTAAACCATTCATTGACCATTGCTCTCACTCAGTTGTTGTTATATGCAATCCTTAATAAGTTCATTATTTTTCTATTAAGCCCATATTCTAACCAAATGTGAGTCATAAACATTTATGACTCAGATAAACAAATGCCTTGATTATGTCTCCCACCATCAACTTAGCACTACTCCCTCCATACAGTATGTCATCTGCAACCTCCTATACAGTAATTAATATTATTCATGACTTCATCACCATAATTAATATTATTCATTACTTCCATCTACCTTTCAGTCCATGCATATTAGATCACAGTATTTCATGCAAATCCTTCTCAAACTTCATTTGTAATACTTTCATTAATATTTTATAGATTGCATTATTCAATGTAATCAGTGTCCAGTCTTGTACTGGTTTTTTTCTACTTTTCCCCATACAGTCTCTATAATACTTTTTCATGTACTACATTCCTGCTCACCATTCTCAAGTCATTCATTCAATATTTCAACAAAAAACTTTCTCTGTTGTTTATTACATTTTTTATATGTATGATAACCAATGCCATCCTTCTCTGGTGATGACCCTACTTTTAATACCTTAAGCACACTATCTAATTAATAAAAAGCAATCTTACTTTGCAAGCTTTCACTTGCTTCTCAGGAAAATTCTTCACACCACATATAGTATTATCTCGTCAGTGCTTTCTCTGTAAACTTCCTTAACATACACTTTCATGGTATCATTAATGTCTTTTTATTGTACTGTATTTCCCCTTTCTCATCTTTCAGTTCCCTTATCACAAAATCCCATACAAAATAATTTTGTTTGCAAAATAATTTCTCAACTTTCTTTTCTTCTTCTTTTCACAAATATAGATTTCCTCACAAAATAATCTATCACTCTTTCAGTAGTCATCTTATATATGTAATATTTTTGTATTCCATAGTCATAAACCACCCCACTTCATTACTTCAAATAATTTTTTAGCATCATGATTCAGATTTTTTCTTATTATTTCTGAAATCACAGTTAAGATCTCCCATTATAGTAATGCTCATGTTAACCTTAACATCACCCATCTATCCTGAACCCCTTTTTCCATTTTGCACATGGGGTCAAGGTGTCACTTCAACTGTGACAATCATCTCAAGCCAAGGTTTACACTACCGGATGGCTAGCCCTGCCACGGTAGCTCATCCATACTACTCACTCGTACACACACCTACGGCAAATTTAGAGTGTCCAGTCCACCTATTGCATGTCTTTGGAATGTGGGAGGAAACCAGAGAACCTGGAGGAAACCCATACAACAGCAGGGAGGACATACAGACGCCACACAGAAGGCACCCCAGCCGAGAATCAAACCCGGCGAACCTCTTGCAGTGTATGTGTAAACTTCTTTTAGTCTGAATACATTGTTTTTCAGTATGATATCTACTACACATTATTCTTCTAGCATAAACAATGTGAATGTTTAATATTTTTGTTCCATCATTAAATAAACAAAAATTGTCATTCCTGGACAGCAATGATTGTTTTAAATACCATACAATTTTTTATTCCTATAATTTTTCAGATTGCTTTTTGTTTTCAAGAAGTATAAACCTTGTGTCTATTAAACAGATAGCATTAGCTTATGAACCTACATACCATTCCATTATTGATAATCTTCGGAACCTATTTACAAGATGGTTGACATTAATTGAGAACATGCTAACATTATTCCTTTCCCCTTATTTTAACTTTTGATGGAATATTTCTAAACTTTCAATTCCTTAATCTTACCCTTTGTTGCATAGCATTTTTCCTATCTAGTCTAACCAGGTCCTTCACTTCCCCTTGTTTCTTATCTACTTATTCACTGAACAGTTGCCCAGATGTGTTACATGTCTGAATTTCAACTTCCTGTATGTATATTAAGAACAAACAAGTGAAACCTCAACAACACAGAATTCAAATAAAACATATAAAGTTCTCACACAAAACTGCACTTTATTGACAATATTTACATTAAGAGTTTTATCACCTTATTAATCCAAGACTTCATCAGAATAATACAAGAAAAAAGGATATGGTAAAGAAACAATTTGCTGTAATATTTAAAAAAAAAGACATATTCAAATGCTGTGTGGCATTTTGATACTTTCCATCCTAAGTTCCTGAAAAAAGCCTAGGTTAAGGGGTTACTAGTTCAGTTGGTCTCACAACCAGAAATGTTTTAGTGGAAAGTCAAAAACTAAGAGATGTGTTAGGAATGAGAAATTAACCAGAGGGTTTTATGGAAGGAATTTTTGAAGTGATGATGAAAAGATAACAAAGGGACTTATATCCCACTACTTGGGAGGAGACTATGGGTTTAGACAGAGAAATGGGGTGATTAGTGGTGACAAAATTGTTCTTAAGTCAACGGTCTTAACCTATTATGCTGATGTGTATGATATACAAAATATTGTTACTAGAAATTGGCATGTTTTTAAGATAGACAGCATTCTTCATTCACATCCTCCTTCTTATCCACTCTTATTTGTTCTATAATTATATCATTCATTTGTTTGATATATTCTACATTTTCATCTCGTACTGTTTCTTTTTGTCCCGAGTAAACCAAAAATGGCCTTCCTCCCCACACACCCTGAATTCCTTTTCACGTTTATTTATTGTATGACCCATCTCTCCACATTGGTTGCACTTCATCTTTTTTACAGTTTTGAATTAAATATTACATGGTTTCACAAAAATAGCATGTTTCTGGTTAGATACTTTAAAGTACCACCAAACCTTCCACAAATATCATAGTATGTAAATGTTGCAAAACCTCCTACATTACATTTAGCACAACATCCATTTCCCAGCCACCATTCCATACATGTCTCTCATCTGTTGCCTTTTTAGTATTTTCAGTTTTGTCACAATATTTAACTAAACATGTCTAATTCTACCTGTTCTGTAAACATATGCTCTTTTAAATTTAGTAATTGACCAACAAAAATATAATTGTTCCAAGGATAAATGTCTTTTTTTCTACATTCATTTAGAAATGTATGCAGCAAAGATTCAGTTTCAGATGTAATGTTGTAGAAGGCCTCTATGCCTAAATGAATAAAAGACCTTACATCTCTTAGAGAAAACCCCAATGGCATGACTAATTCTCTCAAACAAAATGCTGTTCTACAGCAGCACCATTCTAGTTCTTAGTCTCATAGTGTTCCTTTTTTATTAAGATTTATAGGACCTTTTTGTTGCCTCTTGTTACCACTAAACAACTCTGAAAATATTTTACTTGTGCTCTGAAATGATTCTTCTCTGCCATTAATTTTATCAAAAATGTGTTCTTTGTGTTCCTCAAGCTCAGTAAACACATAAGCTGCTGTATCCTGGTCCCTCCATGTTAAGTGTCTCCAGCAATTTTTCATTCTGCATTCCACCATCCTCCAGCTCTGTTATTACAATGCTTCCCTGCACAGAATCAAGCTGAGAATTAGCTAAACACTATTGATGTCTTTACATCAGCATCTGCTACCTTATCCATAATTTCCCTCTGTTCAGTATCCTTCTCCATAGTTTCAAATGGTTTTACAACTTCTCTTCTCCATGCTGTTACTTCTGGTAGTGTCTGTCTTGGAATTATTCCTCAGTGCTAGTGACAGCCATTTGGCATCATTTGGTGCCATCTCATGCTCAAAAAGAGTAGAGAAAGTCCCCTGATGCCCTGAACAAATTTCTCTAGTAGTATAAATACCACCTTTGGTCTCCCTTGAAAAGAGATCACCAGCCAAGTGGGGTGAACCTGGAAAATAATTGTCTACATAACAGTTAAAAAAGGTTATTAGACATATATACAGATTAAATATTTTTTTAAATAAGAAACATCATTATTAAGTTATCATTTATGACACAGGCAATCATACATTAATATAAACAAAAACAAACCATACTGACATATTTTCAGTTGCAAACATTATACATCATATATAATCTACTACAAAGTCATTGTCGTTCAAGTATTATATAGCTCACTAAATTCATGCCTTCCCTTAAACCTCATTCCTCCTCCAAAACATTACTCTGCATGCATTGTTCCCACAATTCCCATTTTTTCTATGTAGTTTACTTTGTACCCTTCTCTAAAGATCTCACTTGCAGCTTGATTATCATTTTTATTATATTCACTTCTTCTAGTATGGTTGGTTTAGACTTTGATTTCCATTTTCTAGTAATTGCTTTTTTGGCAGCCACAAGAAATAAACTCAGCAAGCCTTACTATGTTGACTATTCTGACTCTGTATCACAGCTCAAAAAAATTGTTTCATTAATGACATCAATTTGCTCACCCAGTATTTTTGATAGAGCAGTCTTCTGGGAATTTTTAAAGTCTGCCAATTTATTACACCCCTCCCAAAATATGTTCTCAAATACCTTTGTCTTCCCCACCACGTGTTCAACATTTTCAATCCACCTTAGAAAAATTGTTTATAATCCATTTGGGATATAAAAATACCTATACAAAGACTTCCAAGCAAAAATCCTAAATCTCATGCAATATTTTATATGCCCTACTAATTTTCCTTTTTTTATAGCAGCTTCTGTTCTTCTAAAAACTGTACCAGTGCTGATCTTTGTACCAGTGCTGATCTTTCACTAAGGATCTCCCTGTTCCTTTCTATTTACCTATATTCTGTTATCAGTCCTTGGTAGGGAAGGGAATCTCTATCTTGCAGTCCAAATGTAATCTTGGCCTTTTTCTATTCTGTTATCTTTCCCTCTTTGATTATTTACTACAAATACGTTGGTTCCTTTGCCAGTTTTCTCCAGTAAATTCCAGCCCCTCCTGCTTAATCTCTGTATCCATAACTGCAATCATCCCTATCGGTGGAATCTCCTTTCTCCATTCCCATGTTGGTTTAATACTTAGATTACTTTCTGCTAATTTATGAATGTAATATTCTGTATGGTTATTGTTATTCTCCTGAAAGATCTACATCCAAAATCCCAGTCTATCCTTTTTTCTTGAGCTTCCCCCTATTTCGTCATCATCCATTCCCACTTTAAATTGCAGATTTTTGCTTGTGATATTTATAGGAGCTTACCTTTGCAGCTCTGAAATACCCCTTCACATTAAGTAATCCCCAACCACCTTGTTCTTTTGGGAGGATCAACCTATCCCACTTGACTCTTGTTCTCTTCTCCTCTCAGATAAACTCCTTAAACTCTTTATTACGTTATTACTTGCTACCCACATCTTCTTCTCTGGTTGATAAAAATTTACCTGACTGGTGCATACAATTAAAGAGACTAAAACATTTTCACTGCTTGCACTTTGCTATCCATATCCATAAAACAGAGCTTCTAGTTTCTCAGTTTTTGTATTATCTTTTGTTTAGTCTCTTCCCATATATCCTTAGCTGCCATAATGGAGTCCTTTTTAACTCATACTCCTAAGTACTTCATTTTATCATCTCCCCATAAATATGGGTATTGCCAAACCAACTTGTGCATAGGTACATAGTTTACATGTATTGTCTTCTTTTTATCTTCATTAATTTTGTATTCTGAAAAGTCATGAAACTCTTTTAGCATGTTCCACAACACTGAGATGTCCTTTTTGGTTTTATCAAGTACAAAATAATATCATCTGCAAATAAGCCAACTTTTCTTGATTACCATACCAATTAGATCTTTGAATTTCTGAGTCTCTTATTTTCTTTCCTAGTGGTTCTAAATATAATGCAAATAACAAAGGGGAAATATGACTCCCCTGCGTGGTTAATCTGTTCAAACAGAACTTATCAGAGAGGAACCTTCACACTTTAGTTTTTGCCTCTGATCCCTCATATATTGTCCTAATCAGCCTTATAATTTTTATCAGGGAATGCAAATGCTTCCATTGCCCTACTCATAAAATCCCAGCTTACTCTGTCAAATGCTTTCTCTGCATCAACACTCACCAGAAAACAATGATATTTTCTTACATTCTACTTCCATCTGGATCATCATTGTTCTATTAATGTTGTTAAATGTTTGCTTCCCCTCCACAAAGCCATATTGATCATTATCTATTAATGCTGGCATCACATTTGCCATTATAGACATAATACATTATAACCATGGTTTAGAATCAAAATGAGCTTATATGAAGCTGGATCTGATGGGTCTTTACCATCTTTAGGTATTATAGCCACGACAGCTTTCTTTCAGGATGTTGATGTTTCTCCTCCTTCTAAAATGCTGGTAAACAAAACCTTCCAGATCTTCATCACTTTCTTCCCTCCTAGCTTCCAAACTTCCACAGGAATGCCATGTGTTTTGGAGACTTTTTTATAGATTGGTTATATGTCACCATTTTTATCTCATCTCCTCCTATCCTAACTGTTAATAATTGAGCCTCATATACCTCTAACCTTGGCATACTTAATTCTTCCATAAACATTTCTATTTGTATTTTTTTTTCTTTTTTCCGGATTTCTCTGCTTTCTACAGATTTTCATAAAATTTCTGAAATATTTCTATTACCTTTACATGATCTGTTGTTATTTTCCTTGTTATTGGCTCTAAGCTTGGCAGCAACCCTTTCTACTTTCTGTTGCCTGAACCATACCTTTCAACCTCTTAGAACAAGAAGTTTGGACAGGGCCTAAATAATGGGGGGACAAAGACTAAAAAATAGGGACATTCTAAATATTGTTCTTACAAACTTAGAACATTGCTAAAATAATATCTGTGTTAATATGTATTTTCTGAATGATATGAAGTCAGAAACTTAAATTTATAGCATTATTTAGTGACTTTAGTCCTCAGTGATTTGCCAGAAAACCACAAATCTTACAAGGAACAGACCAAAAATATGAGGCAAAGATCTGTACATTATGGGAAAATTTGGACAGTTGAGAGGTATGACGTGAGCCATTGTGCTAAAAGTTTTTGTACTCTGGAGTTATTATCAAAAAATATTTGCTTAACAGCAAATCTTTCTAAACTCATACATTTTATCCGCTTAGTCCCTTATTTTCTCTTTAGTATTCTGCTGTTGTGCCTCTTCTTGTTCTGTGAGATTCCCCGTATTCTGCAATACTTTAACCTTTGTCAGTCCCTCTAAATAATTTCAGTTACTTTTTAACCAGGTCTATATGAAAAAGATGAACGCTTACTTTCCCAAACAACTTAACGTTAACCCGTCTTCATCGAACCGTGAAAGCATCGATCGTCCAGAAGCGTGAAAGCGGAAATGTGGAATTGTCATGGTTGGCCTTCTGCGGTATAGCTCCTTAAGGTAAGTGTGCGATAGTTACAGGCCTTAGGGTAGGGTGCAGGTTAAGGTAAGTGCATAGATGCTAATGTATGTTAGATTTAGTGCAGGGTTTTGTTAAGTGTATGTGTGTGGAGGGTCTATATTAGAACATTGAGGTTTCAAACCTTCGAATGTTCTAATATCGAACCCTATGCAGTGAAAGCTTAAAGCAACAGAAACCCAAATTTTTTCCTAGGGAAAGAATTCGGTTGTCCATTTCTGTTGCTTCAGTATTTTCAGCGCTGTGGTGGAAAGTTACCGGTCGGGTTCAGGTAAGTGTGCGATTGTGTGGACATGAGGGTTAGGGCAGGTTAGGTGGGTTAGGGTTAGGGAGCGGGTGAGCTGAGTGTGCGATAGTGACGGACCTTAGGGTTAGGGTTTGGGTTAAGGTAAGTGGATAGTTAGTAGTGTGTGTATAGTTTAGTGTAGGGTTAGGTGTAAGATTTTAGGTGTATGTGTGTGGATTGCTGTTTGTTTGGTGTGCTTGTGTTGTATGTATGTGTTTTGGAACAGCGATTTTTTTCCCTAGGAAAAAAATCACTATTCTGACACTTCGAGATTGTAAGCTTTCGCTTACATAGGGTCGATAAATCGCCGTTCGCTTTTATTAAGCGGTCGGTGATCTAATATAGATCCATGTATGGATTATTTAGTTTGTTTGGGTTTAGCTTTTTAAGGTAAGTGTGTGATAGTTACGGACCTTAGGGTAAGAGTGCGGGTGAAGTTAAATGCATACATGGTGGTATATGTAAGATTTAGTGTAGGGTTAGAAGTAGGGTTTAGTTTAGGGTTAGAAGTAAGGTTTTGGTGAGTGTATGTATGTGGTTTATTTAGTTTGTGTAGGCAGTATGTAGCGGGCGGTGGATTGGGACAAGTATGACAGTTCGACTTTTTGAATTTTGCGGTTTAGGGCGTTCGGTGTATATGCAGTTCGATGAAGACGGGTTGACGTTTAGGTATTTGGGTAAGTAAGTGTTTGTCTTTATAATATAGACCCTTCTTAACCATATCTGTTTTTCTTTTATTTCTACCCTATTTTAAACTGCTGTTTCATTTTATCTCACTCCCTAGCTATATTTTTCTGAAGAAATGTCTGTTTTCTCTAATAACTCATGAATAATTTCCACTACCCAGTCCTTAAATTCCTCTCTGTTTAACATATAGGCAAGGAAGTGCCCATGTCTCATTTTTATTTCATTACCCTGGATTTTTATTTTAGTTATTATGGGTTTATTATCTGAAATAGTTACTGGATATATGTCACAGCTTTCAATTAAATGCACATGTTCCTGTGAAATATTTCTGTCTAGTGTAGCCCAGTTATTATACTTTGGGGAATAAGATGTAAATTCTCTCTGAGCTCCTATTACTGAATTCATATCTTCTTCATAAATTTCTTCAAAAATCTTTCCTGTTTTGTTACATTTTCCCTTCTAGGTCATCAGATACATCCTCACTGTTGCAAATCAATTTTCACTCCCCGCCTATAAGTAATATTCCCCACTGAAAGCTGATGATTTCTCCCAGAATTTTCTTAAGCTCCATTGTAGCAGTTTTAGGTGGACTATAAATACATGCCAGCATAATCCCCCCTCCCTTGCCAGTAGCCCCTTATTTCTACAAATCTTCCATTATCTTTTTTCCTCTTCTGTCTCTATCGGAGCTCCTCTAGTACTCCCCTTTTCCTTTGTCCCTAATATTCTGCTGAATAATGAACTTGAAATCCTTTCTTTATCACATTTGCATGCTCAGTCCTTTCCAAATGTGCCTCCTGTAGCATAATTGTTTGCACTCTGCCTCTTAATATAGTTCACTACTCTTTCTTTTTGTATATACCTGTGTGACCATTCACATTCAAAGATAATATTGAATGTGTTGCCATTATGATAAGAGATTATTATTCCCACCTATTAAGTATAGCAGCTTTTTTAAATGTCTACTTTCAGCTTTTATGTTACAAGCATACACTGTTTGTCAGGTTGATCTTTAATACAGTTATTTCCCGTCATATCTATTTGAACCTATGTTACATCTTATAATATTTTTTTTAAATGCAGACAAACTCTTAGTCATTTGGGCCTAATGTTGAAGTCAGTAGATGCAGTACATATCAGAGCTTGATAATGCAAATAAAGTATAGCACAACAGGCAAATTAGTCAATCAATTGTGGGATCCACCATTAAGCAGTGATGCAGGTTACCAAAATCCCTCAAAAAATAAGCAGCAGAAGTAGATGTGAAAAAAGTGTGTTATTTTCATACTTATTTGTAGTTAAATAAGAGGTCTCTACTGCAATGTATAACCTGATTATATGAAATTCATAATATAGTGTTAGAGGAACAGATACATGACAGTTTGGCAATGCCACCATGTAAGTGAAGGTGCAGCAAGGAAAAGGCCATATAAATGAGCAGATATCAATGAAGAAGTACCTCCTCCAGAGCAATGTCCACCAGCTGTGGCTGGTGCAGAGTGTCTTTAATTCAGTGTAGCTCAATACAAATATCCCAGCAGGACCAAACAAATAACAGAAGAAATACATGTTGATGGCCGTGCTGTAGAACACAATTCTTGTTGCAGTATCCCTTGATACTATGCAGTCAACATATTATTTATACCTGTAACAATAATTCTAGCTCATTTTCTGTGATGGAAGACAAGCAAATGCATAAGAAAAATATTATGCTGAGGATAAGACCAGATGTTACTTGGAAATGTCAATGACATGTACAGTTATGGCCAGGTGGATTATGTATGTATGTATGTATGTATGTATGTATTTATTTATTTATTTAACATTTGTTTACTGGGATAGTCCGACTGGGTCACAAAGAACTCATTTTCAGTGGGGACCCAGGGAGAAAAGCTCCAATTACATACAGAGAATGTAAAAACTTTATATCGATAACATAAAAATTACAGGAGATGCAAGCAAGCAGGTACATTGTTAAGAGGCAGATGATAACTAGTAGTTTATATTAGCATGAAAACACAATATTGCAAGATGTACAAATTCAGAGTGATGAATTACAGATGGAAAAAGAGTTAAAGAAAAAGTCAGTCTTGTCTGATCTGTAGAAGAAATTATAAACAAAACACTCGGGACTCCAGCAAAAGACTGCAACAGTACAATTTAATACTTCTGACACCTCGGCTACTGCCTTCAAGGAATATTCAGCATTGATACAGCAGTCATTATATACACCACTGAAGTGATAATTGCATAAATTAAACAATTAATCAAACAATGAATCCACTGTAGAAGAAATTAGCCTGGATCAGAGCAACGGCACAGCCAGGAGTTGACCCTGTGTTTTCAGTATGGATTTAAAAACAAGTAGGTTAGTAGTAGTTCTCACAGTGAGTGGAAGTAAGTTCCATACTTTTGCAACATAGTGGGAATAGAGTCTTTGTGCTGCTCTCTTAGAGGGTTTGGATATAGAGAGAAGTTCTTTATCTGTAGACCTAAGTGTTCTGTTTGGGTTGTAAGGCTTAATGATGTTGTTTATTGTTGGGCAGGCTATGGGTTTGTAGACCATGTTGTGGCGTATTAGTACTTGTGTATAGAGTAGGTGGTTGGGGAATTCTAGCCAGTTTATTTATTTATTTATTTTTTTATGACAGACAGTGGTGGGTTCTAGTTTTTGAGTTGGTGGCAAACTTTGCCACTTTATTATAGCACTGTTCCATTTTGTATCTAGAGGAGCTCTGTAAGTTGGTAAGTAATGATGCACCATAAAGCAGGGAGGGTAGAAGGAAAGTTTTGGTGAGGGCGGTTTTGTATAGTGTGCCAAGTTTCTGATGGGTTGTATTTATGTTTTGTTGAATATGGAGATCAAACCATAAGTGGTCATCTATGATTATGCCTAGCTTTGTGTGGTGGTGGACAATTTCATTGATGGTGTTATCAGCAAAGAGAATTTTGAAATAATTTAGGTTAGTAGTGTAGTTCTTTGGCTGAAAAAGAAGCAGGTTATTTTTTGGGGATTGAGGAATAGCTGCCTGTTAGTAAGCCAGGATTCAAAAGCAGATAAAGCTTGCTGAGTATCAGAGAGAAGCTGGGGTAGTGTGCAAGTGGTACATATTATTGTGGAGTCATCAGCATATTGTATGAGTGTTCCACTAGTAAGAGCAGTACATAGGTCTCCTGTGGGATTTGCTAGAAAGGGAGAGAAAACATTTGACCAATTTACAGCTTGTTTTTGATTATGTAAATAACTGTGGAACCAGTTTAGTGTAGGTGGGGTAACTCCTGGGTTAGAGAGCTTGTTCAAGATCAGAGTGTAACACATTATCAAATGCCTTTGAGAGGTCAAGAAATAGAGCAGATACATAGCAACTTGAGTCTAACTCTGTTTACATAATTGGTGAAGGCTAGGAGGGCTGTAGTTGTGCTGTGGCTGGGACAATAGCCATGTTGTGTGTTTGTAAGAGGTTGTTATGCTGTAAGTATTTAATGAATTGAAGATGAATATATTTTTCCAGTATTTTAGAGATGGGAGAAAGTATGACTATGGGCTAAACGTTTGTAAGTTCAGTGGAGTTACCTCCTTTGTAAATAGGGATGATATGGGACTTTTTCCAGATGTTAGGCACTGTGGATTCAGATATAGATCAACTGATCAGGATGCTGGTTGGGTATGTTGTGGATTCAGATATGGATCGATTGATCAGGATGCTAACTGGGTATGCTATGGATTCAGATATGGATTGACTGATCAGGATGCTGACTGGGTATTCTATGGAGTCAGCTGCTAATTATAGGTATGTAGGAGAGAGGTTGTCAGTGGAGGTAGAGCTAGAGTAGACTTTGTGCAGTAATTTATTTATAAGGCTTGTAGGTATTTACTGAAGAGAGAAAGTGGGATGGTTCTCAGAAGGGGGTTCTGTGCAGTGAGGGTAAGGAGGGTCTGGGCCCAGTGCACTGGGAATATTAGGGGTGGATAAGGAGGAAGAGAAGCAGTTATTGGGGTTTTTAGTGATAAGATCAGTCATATTTTTTATGAAGTGAATATTATTGAGTAAATGATAATATTGAGTAAGTGAAGTTATATGGTCACACTCATGTAGTCACTTTAAATGGAAGTTTTTATACTCATTACACATCAGATTATTTATGCTTGTTCTGTGACAGATATCCTGAAAATGCTATCCAAGGAGGGGTAAGAGTGAGTGGATCAAGGAAAGGTGTTGGGAAGAACTTTACAGGACAGCTCTTCTATAAAAAGACCCAAAGCTTTACCTTCTACATTAGGAAGTCTCCCTAAGCAGGCAAATCGAGAAGCATATAACTGTCTATCTTGATTATAGGATATCTGGAGGCTCTGGAAGTATCCTCCCTCACTGGTCAAGGGGTTATCTGTTTAAATTGTAATGTAAATGATTGACAGATAAGATTCTAAACATCCTTGTTATTTAGCATATCAGCCCATTTTGAATTTGATACACATACACATGCACATACACATACACATACTCAATGAAAGGGAAAAGAAGAAAGCAGGTGACGTCTGTAGTTGCATTACCAAATGACAGAGAACAACAAGAGAAAGGCCACAACAAATAAGTGCTAAGGGATTGGCTAGTGATAGATGCGTAGAGTCAAATGTTTACATTAGGTTGAGCTTGCTAGTCAGCTGTTGGCATTATTTGAAGAATGTTAACATCAGTTAATAATTTTAATGTTGCATGTAAGTTCTCTGCTAGTCTAATATTACTTTATCAGTTTAAGTAGTTTGTGTGTTTGTTAATCTGTGGTAACCCAGAATTTCCTGATATATCCTGCCATGTGTTCATGAATTCATTTTTTTACCTATGATTTCATTTCCTGCTGTGTACTTTGAGCACTGTAAGACATCAGAGAACCAATATATTTTCTGTTGTCTTCCTCTCATAGAATCATAGGATCATGGAAAGTTACTAGACCATTGACCCCGAGGCCCTTACAAGCCTATCCAAGAATTTAGCCCATGTTCCAGCGGGTCAAGTCTCCATTTATTTACAGTTAGAGTTTTCAGACTTCCTACTTTTCTGATAGTCTTTTTCAAGATTATCAATTTATCTTTTTAATGACTTCCTTTGATAGTTGTTAGTATATGTTTTCTAATAAGCATGGTGCTGTTTCTGCAATGCATAGAAGTGTGGACTGAAGCCCCCTTTTCAGAATGAGGTACAAAGTTGGATATTTGAGACTTACACATTCCCCGGGATTCACTAATCCTCCGTGTAAGACTAAATAAGTCTTACTCGGAAACTGCAGCCTAAGAGGATGACATCAGCACACCATGCATATTCATGAGGGCACGCTGACACAACTCTAAGGCTAACACGGAGCGTGCACGAGTGCAGGGGGCATGTCAGACTGCCGAGCAGTCCAAAAATCCATGCCCCTGCAAGTCCCTCAATCTGCAAATGTCAACTGAAATGAGTGAGTCCACTCAAATGTGTACATACCCAACACTACACTCCCCCACATTCTAAATCCCTGTACAATTCTAAAATGTAAAACTTTCATTTTTTTTTTAATTATTCCTGATATAGCTGCCCATATTTGCATGTGTTTGCGTGGGTTTGCCCATTGCTTAGCTACAGTTAGCAGTTTAGAGATCGAAGAGGATAATAAGAAACTTATATGCAAATTAAGCCAAATAGCATAGTGGTAGAGCTTTTGCACAAAGAGGAGGCATTCCTGGTTCGAGTCCCACCACTCCCCTTTCAATTTTCTGTAGGAAACCATTATAGAAAAATAATTCCTGACATTTATCTTTTAAATTTTAGTAAAAAGCATTGAAACGGCCTATGTAGTAGTGAACGATATTTTATATATATATATAAGAAGGTGAATTGGTTATGCATACTATGAATGCATAAGTAACATATCTTTAGCAATGTGAAGCACTGCTAAGCAAAGTTTACCAGTATTAAGCACATTTAAGTATAAATGCTCATAGCTTAGCACTGCTTTAACTAGCGCAATGGCTTTGCACGGAGCTGTGCATCGCGCCACCTAGCACAAATAAAACATGTTTGTGCGTAGCTGCGCACCATGCTAACTAGCGCAACGTCGGGCAACGTCGAGCAATGTTGAGCAATGTAGAGCAATGTTGGGCAATGTAGAGCAATGTAGAGCAACGTAGAGCAACGTTGGGCAAAGTTGAGCAAAGTCGGCTAAACACAGCCACACCCCCTAGCCGGTCTGGCCAGTAGTAAAATAAAAAGCAATGACAGACCTTGAACCCGGGATACTGTGCACCATAATCACAGTACTGAACCACTAAGCCATGACAGCTTTTGATATTCATGCACTGTCAACACACATATACATATTAATGAAAGTTTACCCAGTGCTAAGCAGGTGTGCTTTCAGCTAAGAAATTTAAAAACCGGCCAATCACAAATAAGTGTGAGAAATTAGGCATATTTAAGCTCCATAGGTGGGAATACTTGCCATAACTGGTTGTAGCTCCCATCTGCAGGCAGCATGGCTGGTGTTGGAGAGTGCTCTCTCTTCCAAGCGCAACAGTGGGGCATTGAGGAGTCAAAAGTGATGGTTTGGCTCCTCATCCATAATCATGATGCCAGAATCCTGCAGGGCCAGTTCCAGGGCACTGAATACAAAGCGGAAGCCTGGAACCGTCTCGCACATGATCTCACCAGTGCCACAGGAGTCCCTCGGACTGGTGAGTAGGTCAGACACCACTACTCAGACCTGAAGAGACGCAAGGAGGACCGACTATACCAGTGGATACAGGAGGCCCATGGGATGGAAAATGCCCCACTACTGAGTAGGTAGCCATGGAATGAATTATGTAAGAATTGCTATCGTAGTCTATATTATGGATAGGTATGTCTCAATATCACTTCATTTACTTCACAGCTGCAGGTGTCTGTGCTGTGAATCAGCAAGCCTATGCAGATAGGCTGCTAAGGCTGCACCAACAGGCAGGTTAGTAATTATTCTGCATGTATTGTTATGTAAAATAAGTGAGATACCCTGAAAAAAAGTGTTGTAGCCCAATAATAAAGGTATAATAAGTCTTAAATAACATCTCTGCATGTACTGTTATATAAAATAAGTGTGAGAGCCTGAAAAAGAGTGTTGTAACCCATTAATAAAGGTATAATACGTCTTGAATGAGTCTTCTGCATGCACTGATATATCAAACAAATGAGAGAGCCTCTAGAAAAGTGTGTAATGTAATTAATAAAGGTATAATTCCTGGAGTGTGTCCGTGTCACTTTCTTCGAAATGTTGTTGTACTCTTGCATTATAGAAATAGTACTGTTGTATTAAGTGCTGTCAACCCACACTTGGGTAGGCCCATAGAAAGTGGATGAAGGGAGTGCCAGTAGCTGTTAAGCATATATACAGTCCTCAACTGTTGGTTCATGACTGGCATGTATAGGTAAATCTGGCACATGAGTAGCTTGTTATTGTGTTCCCCAGAAATGGGTGTACTGCTAGAAATGTAGGGGGCTGTTAAAATATAACTGATAAGGTCACCTGAACACATCCAGATATGTAGATATATAAATATAAATAAAATATATAAATACGTAGCAGTAACATCTGCATCCTGGACAGTTTGTATGTTAGATACAGGTCAGGTATATAAGGAACTAGCAAAACCCATTTTACAAATTTAACAGACATTGCCTAGTGTAATAAGACATGTAGGGGATATATACCTGCAGTCAATCGGAATGTAGTGTAAACTATAAGTACATATAAGTTGTTAATGGAGGTATCTTTTTACACCCTACTGTATGTGCGTAAACAATGCATTTCCACACCTCAATGGGTGTGTCTAATCTCAAAACATTCGTTGGGACATATGTCCTATTGGTTTATAAAAATCTGCATTTACTTTGATGCATGTGCCCTATTCAGATACCACAATCTTGGTGGCCTGTTGCCTCCAATCAATCCTGCATGCTGTTGGAATGTCCACTGTTGTTCTATATATGCATGTGTTATGCTTGCTGTTCAACTGTTGGAACTCTGGTGTGTTGGGTTAATGGGAATATTACTGCATGCTGTTACAACTAATTTGGAATGTTGTTGGCTGTTACCAACCCATATTGTCATTAAATGCTCCTAAACATAGAACGTATGGGAAGGCTGGTCCCAGCGGACCCACCTGTCCCACCTCAGCTGGCGATGGCACCTGGCACCAGTAGGTCCGGTGCCCAGCCTGGGACCTCCTCTCCATTGGCCCTGTGCCACCTTCGAGTGGAAGTGCTGCAGGGGATGGGGCTCATTCCCCCCCCTGCAAGCGTGGCCGGAGGAGGGCCACCTATCACCCTCTGAAATGTCCGGGCTGTGGTGCATAGGGAGAGCAAGCATTCAGTCGCTGATCCTCTACGCCAGCTTGAGGCACGTGTGGCGCAACTCACGGGTGAGCCTGCCCCTCCTACACAGCCCCCAGCACAGCCACATTCTGGGCTGTGAAAGTGCAGTGGTGACTGTTGTCATCTGTGGGCTCATGGGCTTGCGATTTCCAAACATCCTTCCTCATCAATGTTGTTCACCCACCACGTGTCATATTCTGCCCCTGTATGTGTCTTGTTTGTCTTGTCTATTTACCTCCCCAAATATACCTACTTCCCCTACCCCACATTCCACTCACACCTGGAAAAAAAAAGGGCAATCTGCTCCCCAAAAAAAATTCCGCCCCATACATAGCTGCCCATTTTGCACACATGTCCGATGGACACATAAACTGAAATTTAATAGACAGTACAACATACTTCGTTGTCCTCACCCCTCTCTCAGGGGTGTAAGATTTAGAATTTCCCTCCAAATTACTAGCATATGCACAGCTGTTGCTGTTAAATAAATGGACAGTTATTGACCTTCCTCACACCCGTCCTGCACATTCTGAGCGGTTTTCCCTACTATCTTTCCCTCTTTGTGCCCCTTTATCACCACTTTCCTATCTCCCCATTTTCTTTTCTTTTCTTTCAAAGAAATGAGTGCGGGGGTTAGCTGGAGTAAGCACTTTTAAGCAGTAGTTAGCGGGTTTGCACGAGTGTGCGCTTGTGTGCGCTTAGCTAAGTATTGCTAAGCTTCACGCAAACCTGTGCAAACCCTTTTACAACTGCTTAAAAGTGCCTTAGTCACCCTGCATGTGAGGGCCCTTGATCTGCTCAGCAGCAAAATAAAACACCAATGTCAGTCTCGAACCCCGGACCTGGGACTCACTAGACTGCATGAAGTACCACTAAGCCACAGTAGATATACAGCAGGCTGTTGCTGAAACATATATATCATGCATCAAAATGAGTGAATGTAAAGGACAGATAGGAATGCCATAACACAAAACCTGTTCTGTGGAACTTTACCAGCAGTTGTGGAATTGCATTACATGACTGTGATAACAGAACCAGACATTCTAGCAGTAAATAATGTTACAGCAGCACTTTACAACCCCCACACAGTATCATAGCAGGACAATCCCCACCCAAATGTACAAATTACCTGTGTATTCAGGGTACAGCAAGGATGTAGGTAGGCATACTCAGTACTGGAATTGTCCAGTTTTCATGAGCATCCTGTGCTAATGTCAACAATAAAAAAGCAGCAACTGTGCATAAGTGAGTACATTAATATTCACAGTATAGCAGTTCACAAACAGTTCATGTGCCAAATTAATACATCTCAATAACTATGTATGTTTGGCAGCTAAATGTATAAGTAGAAAAGAAACTACATACTCCCATCTATCTTGTGTTAGCATTTGTAGGGGTGAGTACAATTCTACACTGACAACTGTGTACTGGAAGTGGCAACATTCTGGTCTGAGTACAACATTCAAATCACTGGCTACACCCCTAGCTTCAGATATAAGAAGTATACCAACCTTCTGACTTATACAACGGTGTCCACAGTAAACAAGCATGGGCCCCACTTTGGAAAACTGAAAGGGCTACGCCTACCTGACCTAGCAATTTATAGCATTGGGTTGCTATGACAGTGAGTACTGCAATTACCACGCAGCAGGCTGCATGCAATTACCAAATGGTGGCCACCAATTGGTGAAGAGGCCATCACATGCACATGTGCAGACACCTATAAAAGCAGGCTGTACTTGCTGTACACACATGCAATCATTTCATTGCAGCTATGGAGAGAGAGAGAGAGAGAGAGAGAGAGAGAGAGAGAGAGAGTGAGCAAGCAAGAGAGAGAGAGAGAGAGAGAGAGAGACACAGACAGACAGGCAGACACCGACAGCTACAACAAGAGCAACAGCAACAGCAACAGAAAAAAAAGATATTAAAATAAAATATATTAACAAAAAAAAATTAAAAAAATATATATTAAAAAGAAACATTATACAAAACACACAGAACTGACAAATACAAACACATACAAAGGAAAGGTATGCAACAGATATGTATTTACTGGCATGTAGTAGATGTTTTTGAAAAGTACTCTACATACTTTGAATCATCCATATGTGGCAGCAGTACGTATCTATGCACAGATGCCCTCCATAACTACTGCCATGGAGAAATCAGTGTGTAGCTGTGTGCAGTGGGATATGACTGTGACATATGTAGTTCAGCATTAAATGTCAAACATCTGATCCATGTTATTTGTGTTCTGTACAGTAGTGTGTACAATGTCTGTTTGGGGGAGTAGCGCATACAGTTATATAAACATGGATGTGAGAGAGTAACAAATGCATGATAGTCATATTAACGTGTAGCTTAGCATTGGCAACAGCTGTACCAGGCTAGTATGCTAATCTAGCATTTGCAGCTATATATACACCCTCTAATATTACTGTGTGCTCACATGTGACCCCTGTTCATGTTGCAGCAAGGCCCAACAGGTCAGCTGTGAGGTCCACGGACTTACAACAGTGTGAGCCGTGTGTGTGTATGGCACACACATACAGACAGATCAGTCTGTGTCAGATATATTAGCATCTGTACATGTGCATAGAGCAAGGGACGTACTGCAACTGTTTGTGAAGGGTAGGCATATATATGTTGGTGAAGGTTGTTATGTGTATATTTCTATGTAGGTTGTAGTGTGTGGCAAACAATACAGCATACAGTGCTGGTATATGACATGTGGTAGTTAAACGCTGTGGGTATAATTTGTCAGGTTTGCAGTGTTGCAGCCAGTGAGGCTGGCTAAAGCTACATGGGCTGAGAACACTTTCAATGCATTCCATACAACACTGTGCAATATTATTACATAACTGTATACCTCACAACCTTCACATAATTGATATTCCCACCAGGAAAGGTGGACTGTATATGTGCCTATATGTATATCTATATGTACACCAATGGATGTTAATATGTATGTGTATATATACACACATATATATATATATATATATATATATATATATATATATATATATATATAGAGAGAGAGAGACAGGGTCATATTTACTGCGGCAGATGCCTGGTGACAAAGCCATGGGCTCAAGCTCAATGTTGAAACTGCATTGGCATCCCTTCTGGCAAAACCTCCTTACCCATGAACTACCACATAGGTGGTAGTCTACTTAGTACCGAAAGTGTGATAAGAGACCATGGGACACAGGTGGACAGTAATCTCCCCTTTGATAATCACAGTGCCACACTAGTCATGTAATCTTTCTACGTGGCACACCTCCTCACAAAATGTGTGTCATCCAGGGAAATATAGGTCAGTGTTCCCCTCTACTCATCACACATAAAACCCATTATAGAGTACAATACCCCATGTGGTATGTGTCTCACAAGGCATCTACAGCAACTGGAAAGGCTACAGACAAACCTCACAAAGAGTGATACCGGCCTCAAACAGATGACCTATGCAGACCATCTCACAAAACCACAGCTAGACTGTGTTGCATGCCGCCTACCCAGAGGTGACCTCTGCCTAACATACAAAGCTATGTCAAACCCAGAGCTGTTGGACATGCTCCATGTAAACAGATCACAATCCCTACCAGCTACACCCTCTAGGGACCTAAACCTTGTCACCTCAATAGACAGAACATGCTGGAGGGATAGACTCCTATCTCAGAGACATCCCATATTCTGGAACAAACCACCTATCAATAGCAAACCAAGCTCCTCATTAGCAGTCGTCATGAATAATCCTGATGATTGGATGGGAGATAGGAAATACACACTGGGAATCACCTCTGTGGCTCTGCTGGACAGGGGCATGTGAAATTTTATTACATGTGTGTCAAAGGCCAGGGTAGCATATGGCTAGGCTTCTACAGGCCCTAGGGCCAATAGCCTATTACCTACCTATGAACCGATACACACCCGCATGTACTTGTTGCAATAATTGCTATGTGAGGTTGACTGAGTGTCATGGTGAAAGTGTTGGTGAATGTGTCGAGGTTCTGTCAATGTGTGATAGCTTAGTGGGAAACTGTTTCCATCATGCTATTTTGTGTCCTAGATGTGATCCCAGAAAAAGATGTGTATGCTATTGCTAGGCAGAAAAAGGCAGTATGGCATACGGTCTGATGTAGTCCCTTGGTGTGGACTGGGGTGTGCCATTGTAGGCTAAAGCAGTACATGTATGCTTATTGATTGGTATTGCTGGTGAATCCAAATCCCGTATGAACTGTAGTACTACCTGAAGCTATATACCTAAACAGCACAGTATGGTGTATGTCCACATTGCTTGAAAACACTGTTATGTGTGTTCACTGTAGTCCTCACAGATTGCATACCTCAGGCATAATGCTTTGCAAGTACTGACACACAGTACTGTATAGTACACAGGTAAAGCTCATCTGGGTTGCCATACCTTTGTGTCTTGTATGTATGTGTGATGTGTGTGTGGGTATGCCTGTAACATGCCCTTGGTCATGTGTGTTACAGGATATAAGTGGGTATCTAGCAACATGTATAGTCTAGTACAGCAGTATGCCACCTATACTAACAAATGTGCACATATGTTAGGCAGGGGTTTGACACCAACAACTACTGTGGTATACCCGTAATACTGTAACTGGACTTTATGATCATTGCAATGGATGACATATTTCATTATGCATTAGCTTGATACATACCTCCTGTGGCTAGGTGGTGCATTGTATCGCATACAGTGTGACATGTACTGTTGTATAGTCTTACATACTGGTTTCTCTTTGTTGCTGTGCAGAACATGGTTTGATATATAGAGCGTGCCAGGCACTGTCAGGCAGTTGTGGTATGAGCACTGATATGTGGTATTGAAAGTGTGTATCCTCTGACAACCAATAGGTTGCTATATATGGCAGTTCAGTGATATCTGTACTTTAGAATGTTAAGTGTGCCACATGACTTGCTCACACATATTGTTTCATTGCCTTCCAGGGTCATGGCTCACCATCGCAATCCATCATACAGCCCAGCTGAGGATCAGCAGATCACAACCAGCTTGGTTCAGCACTACTCTCTGCTGTTCTCAAGAACCAGCCAGGACCAGCATGAGCGGACTGCACTGTGGCAAGATGTTGTCCATCGGGTAAATGACATAGGCATGCATAACCGGACATATGAGCAGGTACGCCATCACTGCAGTGATTTTAATTAGACATGTCCAGCAGCGTGCATCTGATGTCCACAGACAACAGCTTGCCACAGGTGGTGGGGTAGCCATCCATCCCCCCTCACCAGAGTGGAGGAGCTGCTCCTCAGCCTGGTGGCTCCTGGCCAACAACAACAACAGCAAACATGTATCATCATGGAGGTCAGAGCCACCCAGCGAGTTGACATGGAGCGTGCAGGTTACATGGCATATCTGTAGACTACTGTTACCTCTATTGGTAAATCATGCATATGTGAGATGTGTACTGTGTAGTTAGAAGATGTGGAGCCTGGTGTTGTGCAATACTGATAATTTGGAACATAATATGTAGGCCTGTAACTGTCAGCCATTGTACTACTGTAAGATTGCAAACCCACAGTAGCAATGCCACAATTGTTGCCACTGACAAACTGTCTCATATCCTTGTAGGTCCCTCTGGTGTGACAGCAAGGCAGCAGACCCATGCTGGTGAGTGTGTTCTATATTTAATATTGCATGATATATGTGCATGTCATAGGTGAGGTGTAGGAAATGTACACGTAACACACCTATGCATAATGCATGCTGTGCAGGTTTGCTGTGAGACTATGCACATCCCAGTAATGTGTGTAGCTGCCTCAAACATTGCATATACACAGAGCATCACACACAATTGTGGCAAAACTGTAGTGGACATTGGATAGGCAGAGTCGATACACATGCACACAACATACACAACATTGTCATATGCAGTACAAGTTAATATGCTACACATGGCGTATTCAGACACCCGCTGTAAGGTCACACTCCAGTATCCCAGATGTCATCCACACAGCACACTTAACATTCCTGAGGGGTAGGGGCCTCTCATGGGGCTGTGCGACACTCTGCAACACATAACACATTCATGTTAGGCAATGCTCCCTATTGGGCACCTTACAAACCCATGTAACAACAGGTTGTGAAATGGTGAATGTAGCCATGATACTGCAGTTCAGGTACAGCATGCTAGGTGCCGGTCTGGCACACATTAGTAACCTTGAGTAACCACATGATGCTGCATGATGCTTGCTCATGGTACTACACCCCATCCAGTTACAGTAACTACAGTACTACACATAGCATTCATGCTATGCACCTCACTGTTGTGTGTGTGCAAACATATGCACCTATACACAATATGCATAGCAATCACCATTTCTATAAAGTGACACATATATGTCTTGTAATGTTATGGAGTGTATAGGTCACATGACACACATTGGGTAAGTGTGATGTTTAATGTTGCATTTGTGCTGTAGCATACCATGTCATGGCTGGCACTGGCATGTACACAATATGTCCTACACTCACCATAACCACTGTACAATGGCTATGTTGAGCAATGGTATTCCGTCAGGTATACATGCACCACTCATCCTGTGTGTATACATAGCATGCATATGTTAAACCTGTGTCCACAATTATCTGCTAAAGACAAAGACACTCTAATCAGAAATGGATATCTATGTGACACACAGATACACATGCAGCCATGGTATGTATATCTGTGAGTGATGGTGCACAGGACATTGCAGAGCTTTCAATACTTGCACAGCAATGTTGTGTCCATGTACACATTGCTTTCCAGGGTGAGGCCAATCAATGAACAACAACACACATACATCAGAGCTATGTATACTGTTATTAATAAGGGCTGTCTACACCCGCACTGCATGCTGTTGAGAAACACACGTCCTGCATGCTGACATGTGTGATATGACTGTTTGGCTTGTGATACATTACCCCACCATCAACCGCTATTGAGTATGTTCTGGATTGCTGGTGGTGTGTGTGTGTGTGTGTGTGTGTGTGTGTGTGTGTGTGTGTGTGTGTATGTGTGCCTGTTTAAGTGAGGTGTGTATTTATGTGCATGTGTGCATGTGTGCATGTGCTCATGTGTGCATGTGTTCATGTGTGCATGTGTTCATGTGTGCATGTGTGCATGTGTGCATGTGTTTATGTGTGCATGTGTTCATGTGTGCATGTGTGCATGTGTGCATGTGTTCCGACATCATGTACAGGTCGTAAAGTGTGTTTCCTGTCTTCCTCTCACAGGTGCTGAGGTTGGGCTGGTTCACTGAAGCAGAGAACATGATGTCACTGAAAAAATAGTGATGATGAGGATAGGTGTGTTGAGGCACAGGCATGTTTGCCAGGGTCTGTCATTGGGCCACCAATTGACAGAACACTAGTTTCCACCCCATCCATGCACACAGTCATACTGCCAATACATCCATCACTAATGCCCTTAGCTGAGGGACAGTGTATAGTCGGCATTGGCCAGGACAGTGTGGTATCTATGGCACATGCATCCCAACACAGCAGCCATACCCAGATGTCTGGAAGGGTACCACATAGGCAGATGTCCAGGGGTTCTTGTCAGAGCACTGCTGCTCATCATGCCCCTGGCAGACGTGCCACAGGTCTTACAGCTCACGCAGGTTCCAGGCTGTCATGGAGGCACAGGCACGTATAGAACAGTACACCAGACAGGGACTAAGGTCACAGAGGGCACATAACACTGCTGTAATTGACAGTATCCATGACCTAGCAGGTGCCATCCATAATTACACTGAGGTCACTGATAGACGTTGGGGTGAGATATTAGATGTCCTCCACAATGTCATGTCCATGTGTCAGGATAGTGCGGGACAGTTGAGACATGGACGTGGATGTATGCCAGCAACATCAGCAGCTGGCAGTCGCCATAGACGTCCCTCAAGTCACAGCCGCCCCGGTAGTGCCAGTAGCAGCCCCAGCAATGTTGGGGGAGGGCTGTCCATTGACCGTCCTAGAAGACCACGTGCACGTGGCTGTGGACAGTCCCAGCAGGGACTTGGGTCCAGTGTACATCTGTCCACCTCTGAGGATAGTACCCAGTCTGGCGTAGTACCTGATACTGTCGGTAGCACACCTGCCAGGCACAGGTACCATGTCCGTGGCCAGAGACGATGATCTGTAAAGCTTGGCAGGTACAGTCTGTGGCTGTCCCACTAATCCCTGTATATGGCAGCCACATGGTGGAACTGTGTGCATGCAGACACACACACATGTAAAACAGACACCTAGGGCTAACACATACCCACACACAAACACATACCCACACACATTACATCAACATTGGCCCATAGCAGTACTCTTGGTCCTCACACACACACACACACACACACACACACACACACACACACACACACACACACACACACACACACACACACACACACATGTTGATTGTATGGCTCAATGTAGGCCTATGGCAAAACAACAACACACCCTGTGCATATGATGAAACCTGTGCCACCTCCTGTCATCTGTAACATTGATGCAGGAACAGGCTACCATGGTGCTGATGCACAGGGTGACGTTACAGCAGTATAGCAATGTTAGCATGTTGTCAGCAGTAGAGTGTAATATCCTTGTAGGTGTAGCTGAGCAGGCATGATGCATTAAAACTATGATTGTCAATGTAGTATTGTTTACACCAGTGTTAGTTCCAAATAGTGTATTGTCCAGCCACGTGTCTCTTGGCTGATGTGTGTAGTATTGGCAGCATGTGTTAGAGAGTGGACAGTATGTGTGGGATGTGTGTATCACAGATTTGCAGGTGTACATTTCTAAACATGGTGGAGGTGCACTGTCTGCATGTACTTGCATAGTGGACACATGGGCAGAGTGACATGCCCTGTGTTACACAGTAACACTCCATAGTTTATATTGGTGGCCAGTATGCATTGTACTAAACACATTTTGGAACTTGAGTATACATATGTGTATGACATGGTTTGACACTGTGCTGTGGGCGATACTGTTACTATCTGTCATTGTTTTGCATTCTGGTAGTATATATAACCTCAACAGCCTGACCATAAACAATCGTTAGATGATGTCTTGACAACTGACACACAGATGTAGGACACACAGTAACATTTGGATACTTCAGGTACTATACTATGCCAGTAACCAGTGGTATTCACCTGCACCCATTCCTGAAACCACTCCTGTTTGCCATATAGCTCTCTTAGGTACAAGCAATCACAGTAGGGATATGTCCGTCCACGTCTGGAAATGCATACTGCTGCTGTACACCTATAATGAAAAGCCATCATTGACAGACTTTGCTGCATTCTCCAGATGACACACACATCCTCCACAAGGGTATCATACAGACAGATACCTGTTGTCAAACCCATGCTGTAAAGCTATAAGACAACCAGAACATAGTCATCCACCTTTACGAAACATAGTATCCCCACAGTATCACATAGGTAGTAGCCACCAACATGTTGAACAGGTAGAGATGTGTACATGCAGCCAAGTGTTACGTCATCTCTACTTTGGTAATCACATTTCCAAAGGTATTTAGAAATCCCTCGCTGGATCACATAAGCAATAAGGGGTCTGCATGCACATCCACAAAGGTTGTTGTACACCTATAATGAAAAGCCATCATTGACAGACTTTGCTGCATTCGAACAGGTCTGTAATATACCACAGCCATAAACCCTCACTCACACAATTCAATAGATACCGTAATGAGTGTGTATGACACGGATGACCTAGGCCAGGGATCACTGCAGTCGCTGGCCTTGTCAGAAGCATACAGATGTGACCTAAGGTCTGGAAAGCAGCAGCACACTCTGGCAAAGATGACAGATGTGTTCATGGAGAAAGCAGGGTTCCCACCTATGAAATAATTTAGGTCACATGTATGTATATGTATTTGCCACACAGCTACCTGACATGTGCAATGCACATACTGTTGTCATACAGTAGTAAAAGCAAAATCCACAGCACAATGACCAACAGTGTCACACACATAGAGCACACACACACCCACCAAGTGCAGGCTTCAAACCTCTATCGAACTACTTCATGATACTAGAGAAGTACACATTAACACGGCGCGCTATACACATTACTGGGAGTTCTCTTTTCCACAGGTATATTTGTAGGATGGTGACATCATCAGACTTGGCAAAGATTAGGATACCACTATTAAGGTGTTTTACTAAGATTAGGATACCACTATTAAGGTGTTTTACTACTCTCCAAAAAGGTTGCTTCTCTCCAAGGAGATCACACACATACACTTGTCAAGTGCAGGATTCAAACCCCTACCTAACTACCTCATGATACTAGAGTAATACACATTAACACGACACACTGTACACATTACTGAGAGTTTGCTTTTCCACAGGTATATTTGTAGGATAGTGACATCATCAGACTTGACAAAGATTAGGATACCACTTTTAAGGTGTTTTACTACTCTCCAAAAAGGTTGCTCCTCTCCAAGGAGATCACACACGAACTTGTCAAGTGCAGGATTCAAACCCCCACCTTACTACTTCATGATGCTACAGGAGTACGCATTTACACAACGTGCTATACACATCACTGTGAACTTGTTTTTCCCCAGGTATATTTGTAGGATGGTGACATCATCAGAATAGACTACGTGGGTTACATTAGGTGACATTAGGTGGGCTACATAGAAGGAATGTCTAAACACTTTGGCCATGTGATCATCAAAGGAGAGTTTACTATCTACCTGTGTCCCCAGGGCCAAAATGACTTTTTCCGTACATACCGGATAACCACCTATGTGGTAATTTGTGTTCCCTTTGTTTTATCCAAAGGGGATGACTATGCATTCTTTGGCATTCTGCTTGAGGGCAATGTTTTGACACCAGGTATCTGTCTCTGTAAGACCTTTCTGGAGGATGTCTGTGTCAGCAGTAGAGCCAATTATGGACCACAGTTAGCAGTCATCTGCAAACCTGTTCAGCCATACTCCTCCCATGCTTGCCTGTACCTCTGCGCAGTATCTACTGAACAGGTGGGGTCCCAGGACCAAGACCTGTGTGATGCCATTTGTGACTGGTGTAGAGTCAGACATGGCACCTGCAACCCTGAACATGTGTGTTTGATCTGTGAGCCACTTGGCCACCCATCCTGTGACATAGCTGTTAATGTTCAAGCTGGTAAGCTTGTCCATGATGACAGAGTGGGGAATGGTGTAGAAAGTCCTTAGAGAGATCCAGGTGGGCTGTGTGGACTACATTCACCTCCATCTATTTCCTTGGTAACTGTTTCAAATAAGTAAACTAGGTTTAGGAGTCAGGATCTGCCTTTAACAAGGCCAAGTTGGGTAGAGTCTAATGTCTGGAGGTCCCCAATGTCTCTGTTTATGGGTTCCATGATAATTTGCTCCATAGCTTTGCAGACCAGTCTGAGTAGACCTATAGGGCAATGGTTTCCAGGTTCTGTTGTGGCACCGCCTTTGTGGAGCTGGATGACTGTTGGTGTATGCCATTCTTTGGGTACATAGCCTGTGGTATGATTGAGTCTGGACAGTGAATGTAGGTGAGGATGTAGTTCCTTTTGGGGCTGGTGTACAATGCAGCCTGGGACACCATCCAGTCCCACTGATGCTGTGTTCTTAGCTTTGGAGAGGGCTGTCTTTACCTGCATGTCCATGATGTCTGGGGCTCTGCATTCTTCTGGGATGGACACAGGCTCTTTTGGGGGTGATGGGGGGGTTTGCACTGAACCTGTCCCCCAGGATGTGGGCAATGTAAGTTGGTTCAGTGTATTTCTTGCCATTTTTCAGTAGCTGACAGCATATTTGGAAGTTGCCACCTACATGTCTGGTATAGCTAATGAAGGCTTTGTGGTTGTTATTCTTACATTCCTTGGCAATTTTTCTTTAGAAACTGGCCTTGGATTATTTTATGAGCGATCATTGTTTCTTCCTAATAATGATCAGTGATACCTTTCCTTTTGTGAAGTTTGCTCTATCATGTGCTCATTTCCTCCTGCTGTTGTCTAGCTTATTTAGGGGTGATGACCACCAGATTGGTTTCTTATTTTTGGAGGAGTGCATATTGGTTTTATTTGGGATGTCTCGATCAATGCATCCCTGCAGATGCTCATTGGATGCACTTGTAAATTATTCGGTAGATTGTATGGCAATATCCTATAGCAAGGGGGCTTTGGAAATTTCCACTTTGGTCTTAGGAAGTGTGCAGTTTGCTTTTGAAACTGTCTTTACAGTGGTTTCTTTGACTGGGGGGGGGGGGATGTGGATGTGCAGTGTGATTACTTTATGGTCTGATATTACCAGTGAGGGGGTTATCTCTGTTGTGGTACACTGGCACCCCATGTTGGTGATGATCAAGTCCAGTATGTTCTCACCTCTAGTGGGTGTGGTGACCAGGTGTTCCAGGGTGTTAGAGTTTTTAAACTCTAGGAAACACTGGGCAAAGGACGTTGTACAAGAGTAATTCTCCCACTCAATGTTTGAGTAGTTGTAATCTCCTCATATAATGGTGTTTGATAGGACCTTTGTAATTTCCACTGTTCTCAGGACTACTGAGTGATGTTCCTGAGACAAGGTAGGTGATCTGTAGCAGGCTACAATCTGATAAGCAGCTTTGCCCAATTTTAGTTGCACTTGCATGGTCTCCAAGGCCTCATGCTGTGCCATTAACCTGTTGGTGTGGGTATCCATAAGGTAAATGGATACACCCCTTCCTTTGGTATTTCACTCGTGGTTTTGGGTCTGAAGTTCAGAGGGAATGTGAGTGTTTTATGTGGAGCATGTCCAGCAGCTCTGTGTTTGACATAGCTTTGTATGTTAGGCAGAGAACACCTCTGAGTAGGTGATATGCAAGGGAGTACGGCTGGAGCATTTTGAGATGGTTTGTGTATGGCATGTATTTCAGGCCGCTAATGCTCTTTGTGAGGTATTGCTGCAAGTTTTCCAGTTGTTGTAGTTGTCTTGTGAGGTACATAGCAAAAGGGGCGTTGCACTCTATTATGGTTCTAGTGATTGATGAGTAGAGGGGAACAATGTCCTCTTCTATTCTGCATGAGACACCTTTTGTGATGAGGTGTGCCACATAGGAGGATTTCCTGACTACTGTGGGGATGTGATTATCACAGTTGTGTCCATTGTCCACCTGTGACCCAAGGTCTCTTGTCACACTTTCAGTGTTAAGTATAACACCGCCTATGTTGTAGTTCATGGCTATAGAGTTTTTAACAAAGGGGATGACAATGCACATTTTGGCATTGAGTTTGAGCCCATGGCTTTGACAACAGCCATCTGTCTCAGTGAGGCCCTTTTGTAGGATGTCCACATCTTTAGTGTTTACAATTATGGCTCCTAGTTTGCAGTCATCTGGAAACTTAAGTAGCCACAGACCTTCCACGTTATAGTTTACTTCAGGGAAGTAGATACTAAATAGGACAAGAACAAGGACTGGACCCTGTGGTACTGCACTTGTCACTGGTCCAAATTCATACATGGAGTCTGCTACTTTCACAGTGTGTGTTCTGTCAGTAAGCCTGTTGTCAACCCATCTTGTGACATAGCAATTTATACCTTGTTTAGTGGGTTTATCTATATTTACAGAGTGTGGGGTGGTGTTGTAAACTGTGGCAGGATCTACATAGGCTGTGCAAACCACCTTACCCTTGTCTACAGTTCTGGTGACTGCTTCAATGTCATCTATCAGGTTTAGGAGACATGATCTGCATTTTACAAACCCAACATGGTTGTGGTCCAGGGTTTGGGGATTACAACTGTATTTTTTATAAGTTGTATGATGATACATTCCATGGCTTTGAAGGGCAGGCTCATCAGGCTAATGGGGCGCTAGTTCCTGGGATCCATGGTGCCTCCACCCTTGTGTAGTGGGATAATCGTCGCTGTGCACCATTCAGCTGGCACAAAGCCTGAGGTGTGGCTATGACTGAACATGGTACGTCAGTGTGGTGCCTGTTCGTTCTGTGGTTTGTGTAGAACACAGCCTGGGAGGTTATCTGGTCCCATGGCTGCTGTGATACTGGCTTTGGAGAGTGTTTTTTACCTGTGCAGCTGTGATGACAGCAACTTTGCAGTCTTTCATTATAGTGATATGCTCTTTCATGGGTGAGAGGGGGGTAGAGTTGACACTGATTCTATCTGCCAGGATGTTGCCAATATCAGTTGGATCTGTATATTTAGTGCCATTGAGCTGTAACTCAGAACAGATCTGAGTGTTGACATGACATGGACCTGTCTGTTGTGCAGAGATCTCCTGAGTAGACAGTATGCAACAGAGTACAGATTGGGTTAAATTCAGATTTGTTGCATGGGGCAACTGTTTGCGGCCAGTAATCCTCTTGTTGAGGTACTTCAGTGGTCTTTCCAGCTGCTGACGGTGCCTAGTCGGATTCATCACAAGTGTGTTGTGGTACTCTCCAACGGGTCTGATGACTGATGAGTAGAGGGAACCTCCTTTGACCTACATTCACAGACCTTGGCAGGTTGTGTGAACACATAGCCTGCTTTTCTGAGCACTTTGTGAATGTGTTTCTGGAAGTAGAGATGACTAACCACATTTGTCCATAGATCCCTTATTATCACCTCCATATTTAGCCTAAGTGTGTGAGCATGCCCAGTATGACCTTTCAGTATGTTGTTGCCTGACATTTGCTTCATTTATTTAAGTGTGTGAGCATGCCCAGTATGACCTTTCAGTGTGATGCTGAATGAAATCCACTACATTTGTTGAAGTGTGTGAGCACGGCCGCTATAGACATTTATACTATATGTGTGTGGAAAATCAAGTTGTATTTTTACAGCAGGGCTCACCTTTGTGTCATAAATCAGCAGGGATCATGCTGTGCCTGCAGGGCTTCCATGAGACATTTTGCATAGACTTATTAACATTTCTACATACGGGGGGACAGCTATTCTTTGTACATTTCTACCCGGGGGCACACCTGATTGGTACTGTGGGTGTACATAGGATGAGGGGTTCACCTGACACTTATACACATTTGCTATGCCTGCACTGCTATGTAAGGTACTCCATTTCAGTCTGTACTGTTGCCTATCATACTGGCTTGAGGCATACTACTGTACTACAGCTCTTAGCATCCACTGTCACGTATATTAGATTGCGACTTCATAGCCTACCCAACCCACATCACACCACCTGGCCTGCTGTTCTCTGTCGGCATAGGTCTGTGGGGGAGGTTACCCATATGCCTCTGTAGGGGCATGCTACAGCATTTCTTTGTGTTTGCATTAGTGTACAATTGTCCTGCTGTGGCTATGCGAGTGAAACGCTGTCATGGCTTAGTGGTTCAGTACTGTGACTATAGTGCACAGTATCCTGGGTTCGAGCCCTGTGACTGCTTTTTATTTTCATGCTGGGCAGACCAGTCTGCTTAAAGAACAGTAAAGCAGATATGAGCATGTTTACCTGACTTTGCCTGACTTTGCCCGACCTTGCACAACATTGCCCAACGTTGCACTAGTTAGAGCGGGAAATGTTGTTTACATATACTAAATAGTGGCAAAAGCTGCTTAGCACTGCTTTATATTGCTTAAAACATGGCAGTCATGCCTCAGGCGGTGCTGCAAGGCTGCCTATGTCGGATACACATAGTACACTCCCTATACATGTGTGGAAATAGGTAGTGTCAAGTTAGGCATCCCTTTTATTTTATGTGCGAGTCAGAGAGCGGTATAATTTCCAGGGTTCTTACTGAGCCAGTGTATGTGCTATGCATTGCCTCTTTGCCAAGGCCAAGACATACTGGGCACACCTCCTTCTACCTACTAGGGCAGGCTCAGGTTGTTCCTCCTTCGAGTCATGCTGTGCCTGTGCAGGCCTTGGCAATGGTGGGGGGCTGCTTGGCCCTGCCCCATGCTGTTCCTGCTGCAGCTGTTTTTGCAGGATCATGTTGTGTAGCATGGCACATACAATGACAATTTGGGTACATATAGTTGGTGAGTACTGCAAGGCTCCACCAGATGTGTCCAGGCACCGGAACCGTGACTTGAGCATCCCAAACACATGCTCGATTACATTTCATGTTTGCGCGTGTGCCTCATTATGGAGTTCTTGTTTAGGTGTTTGTGCATTTCTGATGGGTGTCATCAGCCACGGCTCCAGTGCATATCCAGCATCCCCCACTAGGTGACCGTCAGGGATGTCCCCATTGGCAAATGTCTGTATCAGATGCCAGATATGGGAATCGTGGTAGCTTCCAGGGCAGCCAGCACACACATTCAGCATTATGCCCTGGGCATCGCACACGACCTGGCAGTTGATGGAGTGGAAGCCATTGCGGTTGATGTAGGCCCTACCCCCGCGCACCAGCTGGTGCTTTGATGTGTATGTGCGTGCAGTCAATTGCACCCACTACCTCAGGGTATTCCACTATTTGCTGGAAGAGACGCATATTGCTGGCCAATACCTCACGGGAATTGGTGAAATATACATGATCACCGACATGTGCTGACATGGCATTCAGGAACTGGTGCAGTACCCTGGATGCTGATGCCTGTGAAATCCCCATCATATCACCAATTGGTCTCTGGAAGGTACCTGTTGCTAGTATTCTTAGGCCAACACATACCTTGGTTTTCACTGGGATGGGTTCCCCTTTGTTGGTTCTGTGTGTGAGTTGTGGCCTGCACAGCTCAACAATTTGCTGCAGGAGGTCTCTGTCCACTCTATACTGCTCCACTATCTCCAGCTCATGTAGCCCCTGGTAGGTTACCCTGGGTCTGTACACTCTTCTCTGTCTCTTCACTGTGGGTTGCTCAGCAGCATTCGCAATGGCACCACCCTCAGCATCTTGCACATGTTGCCTTATAATAGCAATGGCAGCCCCTAACATTTTGTGTCACCGTCCAGCTTTTTAAGTTTTCACTTCTCTTTGTAGACTGCAGTGTTGCAGTGTTTATGAGAAAAACATGGGGGAATGTTGTTTGCAGAGTTTCAAGTGCTGGGCTGGGCTAATGTACTGCCTGTGTAATTGGCTGATTCTGATTGATTTCACCTGGCAGCTCTGCTAGTTCTCCTTGGTTAACTTCCTACTACTTCTTTTCCTTCCTTTTCCCTTTCTGTTTCCACAAGGGGCAGCGCCCAAGAAACACGACACATGAGTGCACACACGCACACAGGCTTACACAGGCTTAGGCGGGTGCACGTGCATGCACACAGGCTTACACGGCTGCACACACGTGCACACAGGCTTAGACTGGTTTACACATGCGCTCACAGTGTAAGCATCTTTGCAAGAAACTTTAGTGATATCCACGGCGTACACCTTCGGTTTCTGGGTTTCAGTTAAGACAACTGTAGACACGCCTCTTCCAGTCGTGAGTAACTCACAGCAAACACATGACACTCTGCTCCAATAAGCTTACAGTCTTTGATACATACCCCCTCATGATGTCACCTATCTTCTACTCTATTACTCCCCTAATCCTACACTTACACTCTAGGGGCATGGTTCACATGGCAGGGAAAATTGGGATTCACTATCCTTATCCTCATTTGCATAGGATTGCCTACTAATGATTGGTTACATCTCTCAAACTGAGCTTCCCCCCTTAGCAACCACTACTCAGTAGCCATGTTGTCTTCAGCCTGCCATTCACCTGCATGGCAGAGGAATATTTTTAATAAAATTCCTATTTTTGGCTTTTTTGTTTTTATTTTCTGTGTTTTATAGCGCTGCAGGTTTGCGCGGCGCTGCGCTATGCTTAAACATCCGAGATCGGGGGGGGGAATTATTTTTAATATTTTGCAACAGATTAAAATGCCAATGGCCTTATATTTGGCCATTGGCATGCTTCCTCAACTGGATGCATCCTTTATTTGGAGCTGTCATAGCTCCGTTTTGCTATTTTCAGAACGGTACTCTGTTACCAATGGAGTACATTTCTGCAAATAACTCTACTCTTACTTGGAAAGGTTTGTGTTTCCTGGATCACAAATTTACCTCATTTGCATAGCTTTCAGCAGCAAATGAGATAATTTCCATAACATAACACTGTCCGTGCAAGAGTCGTTGTAGGAGTTCTCATGCACGCCCCTGCCGGCTGTTGCTGGATCGCTCGGCAGACATATTGGATGTCTGGAGTCTTACTCTACTCTACTCTTAGACTCCATGCAAGCCTTCGTGAATCCGGCCCATTGCCCATAAAACACTGGATTTTCTACCTATACTTAAGAATTTATATTAGCCTTGTGGCTAGATGTTTGTCATCTAGAATGATTGTAATGTTTATTTTTATTTTCAAAAATCTCACACTGTCTTAGATGAGGTTACTTATTCTCCAGTGATGTAACAGATACAGTGAGGAATACATGCAGGAAACAGAGAAAACAATTATTGTGCTATGCCTTACTTCTTTAATCTGATCTTTGGCTGATTAAAGGGATGGAAGAACAGCTTATATCTTAAAAATCTTGACATTTCTCTGGATTCGTTCTTTGAACAGATCAACTCTAATGATTTATATCTTATTTAGTGTGTTTCTCAGAGTAATACGCAGGGTGGTATTCATAATCATTATGGAAATGCATTAAGGCTATCAGTGCTGCCTGTGAATGAGTGCAGCAAAGCCATGGATAAGCATAAGCCAATGAAGTCATGAGAAATTATGTAAAATGTCATGAGGTAATGAAGCCTTCTCTGGCCTACTTGTGATTCATGGAAAGATTCCGGACAACACCTCCATCCCAAACAGACAAATTGTACCCACACATAAAAGTGTAACAATCTGAAGGAAGATGTAGTCCTGACGTTTATAACTTGCAGTGTTGGAAATGTTGGACAGTATGAGAATTCAGATATTAATAAATATTTAAACCCACATATATTAAGCAAATACAGCAGTGAACAAAATGCCTTTCATGGTATTAGTAGTTATATGAAAAATGTTAAGGAACAAAGGTGAAATATAGCTAAACAACTGTTGTCTTTATGTCTTTTCTATCTAGAGGATGAGGAAATTGAATATAATAAGTCCCAGCACGTAGGAGAGTCACTAGATTGGTTGAAGCCTCTAGTAAGCTTGAGTAAAGTAATAGATGCTGTAGTCTGTTTTTTTACTTCATCATTGTATTTAACTGTAAGTATAAAGGTTGGTAAATGAAGGACTACATTGCTTTCAGTGTAGTATTTGAACCAAATCAAAAAGAAATGTCAAGTAATAAATGCAGTATTCTATCTTTGATTGATTTCTTTAGTAACTATAACTGAAAGCATTTTTAAAGGGTGGTAAATGAAGGCCTACATTTCTTTCAGTACATTATTGCAACCCAATCTAAAAGATATGCCAATCTATAAATGTAGGATGATGTTTCAACTGATTTCATTAGGTATTTAAGTAGAAGTATTTATAAAGGGTAGCTTATGTACAGTATATTGTAAACAAAGGCATATCCAGCACAAATTGAGATGTAATTATCATTTATGTTAGTATAGTAGACTTGAAAATGTAAACCCCACCAATACTTTATAGCAATACTGTTATTCTTCCCAAGTATGCCTAAGAATTTGCATATCTTTGTTCCTTTGTATGAATAAGCATTTCCCACATCATTATTCCAATGCATTCACAAGCACTTTCTGTACATTCTGTTTTACTTCAATAATGACTTATAAAAATTTAAATTGTTTTAAACTTAAAAACTGAATGCTGTGTAACGTTATGTGCAAATTTATTGTGTGTACTTTTTGTTTCCCTGTTTTCTCTGTTTTTATAATTTTCTTAGTGCATTCCTTTATCAGTTTTTATTTTATTTCCCTCCCATTTCTGTTAACTTTTTTTACAGATCCAAAATGCTCGGGAGTGGCCCAGCTGCTTACCTCCCAAGTTAAGGAATGTAACTTCACCCTCTGGTCTTTCAGGGATAACCTCACAGTTTTGGGTGGTGGCACCTGTCCCATAGACACCCTGGAACATGGCAGGCTAACAAGCCTCACTGAATATGAGCACTGGGATTTGGTTGGAGGATATGGTGAGCAGGTAGTGGACAGAGAGCTACATTATATCAAGGCTTCTCTTCCTGTTCCTGTGCAACATACTTCACGATCCCCCTTCTTCCCTTAGCCTCACTCCTACACCATCTTACCTACTTTCCACTCACACTACCCTCTTATAAACAAACATTTGAAAAGTACGTGGGTTTATCTCACACCAAAAACATAGTACCCCACCTCTCCCACTTCCTCCAGAACAACCCTATTGATGTGGTCCTGCTGAGTCTCCCATGTTGTTTCTCTCCTTTTTTAGTTTTTCTTATCTCCCCTTTTCTACTCTTTAATGAAAGCATCAGGGTGTCTAAATAAGGATACTCCTATATAAAACATATTAAACCCGTTTATCTTTTTAAAATATTAATAACAAAAGCTGTGCAGTCCACCACTTGCCTTAAGTCTTTCAAGTGTGACTAGGCATAGCCTCATTCATCCACAATATCTGAATGCATACAAAGCCATATGAAGCCTACAGCTCACATAGTCCTTTGCATATAGTTAATGTTAATCATCAGGTACTTTATGCTCTTACCATAAGTAGGCATGTTTATCAAAATGCCTTTGCATATCTTTAGCCAAAGCAAACAACCCGAGCTAGGTTTATTAGCATATACATGTAGCAGTGCTCTTTGGGATAACTGTTATGCAGTTATAAAATCACAGACTATAAATACCACCCATAGTGTCTCTTTGGAGCAGAATATGTTGCAAAACATGTATTATCTGTTGTGCAGAATGACTATGCACTTTGAGGGTAGAGCTATACAAATTTCTAATGAGGTATATGTGATTTTTTACTGTCATGACAATCCAAATACCAGAACAGAGGTTTACGACCTGTACATGATGTCGGCACACATGCACACATGACCACATGCACACATGCACACATGCACACATAAACACATGCACACATGCACACATGAAAACATGCACACATGAACACATGCACACATGAGCACATGCACACATGCACACATGCACATAAATACACACCTCACTTAAACAGGCACACATACACACACACACACACACACACACACACACACACACACACACACACACACACACACACACACACACACACACACACACATGTTGATTGTATGGCTCAATGTAGGCCTCTGTCAAAACAACAACACACCCTGTGCATATGATGAAACCTGTGCCACCTCCTGTCATCTGTAACATTGATGCAGGAACAGGCTACCATGGTGCTGATGCACAGGGTGACTTTACAGCAGTATAGCAATGTTAGCATGTTGTCAGCAGTAGAGTGTAATATCCTTGTAGGTGTAGCTGAGCAGGCATGATGCATTAAAACTATGATTGTCAATGTAGTATTGTTTACACCAGTGTTAGTTCCAAATAGTGTATTGTCCACCCATGTGCATCTTGGCTGATGTGTGTAGTACTGGCAGCATGTGTTAGAGAGTGGACAGTATGTGTGGGATGTGTGTATCACAGATTTGCAGGTGTACATTTCTAAACATGGTGGAGGTGCACTGTCTGCATGTACTTGCATAGTGGACACATGGGCAGAGTGACATGCCCTGTGTTACACAGTAACACTCCATAGTTTATATTGGTGGCCAGTATGCATTGTACTAAACACATTTTGGAACTTGAGTATACATATGTGTATGATATGGTTTGACACTGTGCTGTGGGTGATACTGTTACTATCTGTCATTGTTTTGCATTCTGGTAGTATATATAACCTCAACAGCCTGACCATAAACAATTGTTAGATGATGTCTTGACAACTGACACACAGATGTAGGACACACAGTAACATTTGGATACTTCAGGTACTATACTATGCTAGTAACCAGTGGTATTCACCTGCACTCATTCCTGAAACCACTCCTGTTTGCCATATAGCTCTCTTAGGTACAAGCAATCACAGTAGGGATATGTCCGTCCATGTCTGAAAATGCATACTGCTGCTGTACACCTATAATGAAAAGCCATCATTGACAGACTTTGCTGCATTCTCCAGATGACACACACATCCTCCACAAGGGTATCATACAGACAGATACCTGTTGTCAATCCCATGCTGTAAAGCTATAAGACAACCAGAACATAGTCATCCACCTTTACGAAACATAGTATCCCCACAGTATCACATAGGTAGTAGCCACCGACATGTTGAACAGGTAGAGATGTGTACATGCAGCCAAGTGTTACGTCATCTCTACTTTGGTAATCACATTTCCCAAGGTATTTAGAAATCCCTCGCTGGATCACATAAGCAATAAGGAGTCTGCATGCATATCCACAAAGGTTGTTGTACACCTATAATGAAAAGCCATCATTGACAGACTTTGCTGCATTCAAACAGGTCTGTAGTATACCTCAGCCATAAACCCTCACTCACACAATTCAATAGATACCGTAATGAGTGTGTGTGACACGGATGACCTAGGCCAGGGATCACTGCAGTTGCTGGCCTTGTCAGATGCATACAGATGTGACCTAAGGTCTGGAAAGCAGCAGCACACTCTGGCAAAGATGACAGATGTGTTCATGGAGAAAGCAGGGTTCCCACCTATGAAATAATTGAGGTCACATGTATGTATATGTATTTGCCACACAGCTACCTGACATGTGCAATGCACATACTGTTGTCATACAGTAGTAAAAGCAAAACCCACAGCGCATTGACCAACAGTGTCACACACATAGAGCACACACACACTCACCAAGTGCAGGCTTCAAACGTCTATCGAACTACTTCATGATACTAGAGAAGTACACATTAACACAGCGCGCTATACACATTACTGGGAGTTCTCTTTTCCACAGGTATATTTGTAGGATGGTGACATCATCAGACTTGACAAAGATTAGGATACCACTATTAAGGTGTTTTACTAAGATTAGGATACCACTATTAAGGTGTTTTACTACTCTCCAAAAGGGTTGCTTCTCTCCAAGGAGATCACACACATACACTTGTCAAGTGCAGGATTCAAACCCCTACCTAACTACTTCATGATACTAGAGTAATACACATTAACACGACACACTATACACATTACTGAGAGTTTGCTTTTCCACAGGTATATTTGTAGGATAGTGACATCATCAGACTTGACAAAGATTAGGATACCACTTTTAAGGTGTTTTACTACTCTCCAAAAAGGTTGCTCCTCTCCAAGGAGATCACACACGAACACACACACTTGTCAAGTGCAGGATTCAAACCCCCACCTTACTACTTCATGATGCTACAGGAGTACGCATTTACACAACGTGCTATACACATCACTGTGAGCTCATTTTTCCACAGGTATATTTGTAGGATGGTGACATCATCAGAATAGACTACGTGGGTTACATTAGGTGACATTAGGTGGGCTACATAGAAGGAATGTCTAAACACTTTGGCCATGTGATCATCAAAGGAGAGTTTACTATCTACCTGTGTCCTCAGGGCCATAATGACTTTTTCCGTACATACCGGATTACCACCTATGTGGTAATTTGTGTTCCCTTTGTTTTATCCAAAGGGGATGACTATGCATTCTTTGGCATTCTGCTTGAGGGCAATGTTTTGACACCAGGTATCTGTCTCTGTAAGACCTTTCTGGAGGATGTCTGTGTCAGCAGTAGAGCCAATTATGGACCACAGTTAGCAGTCATCTGCAAACCTGTTCAGCCATACTCCTCCCATGCTTGCCTGTACCTCTGCGCAGTATCTACTGAACAGGTGGGGTCCCAGGACCAAGACCTGTGTGATGCCATTTGTGACTGGTGTAGAGTCAGACATGGCACCAGCAACCCTGAACATGTGTGTTTGATCTGTGAGCCACTTGGCCACCCATCCTGTGACATAGCTGTTAATGTTCAAGCTGGTAAGCTTGTCCATGATGACAGCGCGGGGAATGGTGTAGAAAGTCCTTAGAGAGATCCAGGTGGGCTGTATGGACTACATTCACCTCCCTCTATTTCCTTGGTAACTGTTTCAAATAAGTAAACTAGGTTTAGGAGTCAGGATCTGCCTTTAACAAGGCCAAGTTGGGCAGAGTCCAATGTCTGGAGGTCCCCAATGTCTCTGTTTATGGGTTCCATGATAATTTGCTCCATAGCTTTGCAGACCAGTCTGAGTAGACCTATAGGGCAATGGTTTCCAGGTTCTGTTGTGGCACCCCCTTTGTGGAGCTGGATGACTGTTGGTGTATGCCATTCTTTGGGTACATAGCCTGTGGTAAGATTGAGTCTGGACAGTGAATGTAGGTGAGGATGTAGTTCCTTTTGGGGCTGGTGTACAATGCAGCCTGGGACACCATCCAGTCCCATTGATGCTGTGTTCTTAGCTTTGGAGAGGGCTGTCTTTACCTGCATGTCCATGATGTCTGGGGCTCTGCATTCTTCTGGGATGGACACAGGCTCTTTTGGGGGTGATGGGGGGGTTTGCACAGAACCTGTCCCCCAGGATGTGGGCAATGTAAGTTGGTTCAGTGTATTTCTTGCCATTTTTCAGTAGCTGACAGCATATTTGGAAGTTGCCACCTACATGTCTGGTATAGCTAACTAAGGCTTTGTGGTTGTTATTCTTACATTCCTTGGCAATTTTTCTTTAGAAACTGGCCTTGGATTATTTTATGAGCGATCATTGTTTCTTCCTAATAATGATCAGTGATGCCTTTCCTTTTGTGAAGTTTGCTCTATCATGTGTTCATTTCCTCCTGCTGTTGTCTAGCTTATTTAGGGGTGACGACCACCAGATTGGTTTCTTATTTTTGGAGTGCATATTGGTTTTATTTGGGATGTCTCAATCAATGCATCCCTGCAGATGCTCATTGGATGCACTTGTAAATTATTCGGCAGATTGTATGGCATTATCCTTTAGCAAGGGGGCTTTGGAAATTTCCACTTTGGTCTTGGGAAGTGTGCAGTTTGCTTTTGAAACTGTCTTCACAGTGGTTTCATTGACTGGGGAGGGCAGGATGTGGATGTCCAGTGTGATTACTTTATAGTCTGATATTACCAGCGAGGGGTTTATCTCTGTTGTGGTACACTGGCACCCCATGTTGGTGATGATCAAGTCCAGTATGTTCTCACCTCTAGTGGGTGTGGTGACCAGGTGTTCCAGGGTGTTAGAGTTTTTAAACTCTAGGAAACATTGGGCAAAGGACGTTGTACACGAGTAATTCTCCCACTCAATGTTTGGGTAGTTGTAATCTCATATAATGGTGTTTGATAGGACCTTTGTAATTTCCACTGTTCTCAGGACTACTGAGTGACGTTCCTGTGACAAGGTAGGTGATCTGTAGCAGGCTACAATCTGATAAGCAGCTTTGCCCAATTTTAGTTGCACTTGCATGGTCTCCAAGGCCTCATGCTGTGCCACTAACGTGTAGGTGTGGGTATCCATAAGGTAAATGGATACACCCCTTCCTTTGGTATTTCACTCGTGGTTTTGGGTCCGAAGATCAGAGGGAATGTGAGTGTTTTATGTGGAGCATGTCCAGCAGCTCTGTGTTTGACATAGCTTTGTATGTTAGGCAGAGAACACCTCTGAGTAGGCGATATGCAAGGGAGTACGGCTGGAGCATTTTGAGATGGTTTGTGTATGGCATGTATTTCAGGCCGCTAATGCTCTTTGTGAGGTATTGCTGCAAGTTTTCCAGTTGTTGTAGTTATCTTGTGAGGTACATAGCAAAAGGGGCGTTGCACTCTATTATGGTTCTAGTGATTGATGAGTAGAGGGGAACAATGTCCTCTTCTATTCTGCATGAGACAGCTTTTGTGATGAGGTGTGCCACATAGGAGGATTTCCTGACTACTGTGGGGATGTGATTATCACTGTTGTGTCCACTGTCCACCTGTGACCCAAGGTCTCTTGTCACACTTTCAGTGTTAAGTATACTACCGCCTATGTTGTAGTTCATGGCTACAGAGTTTTTAACAAAGGGGATGACAATGCACATTTTGGCATTGAGTTTGAGCCCATGGCTTTGACAACAGCCATCTGTCTCAGTGAGGCCATTTTGTAGGATGTCCACATCTTTAGTGTTTACAATTATGGCTCCTAGTTTGCAGTCATCTGGAAACTTAAGTAGCCACAGACCTTCCATGTTATAGTTTACTTCAGGGAAGTAGATACTAAACAGGACAAGAACCAGGACTGGACCCTGTGGTACTGTACTCGTCACTAGTCCAAAGTCATACATGGAGTCTGCTACTTTCACAGTGTGTGTTCTGTCAGTAAGCCTGTTGTCAACCCATCTTGTGACATAGCAATTTATACCTTGTTTAGGGGGTTTATCTATATTTACAGAGTGTGGGGTGGTGTTGTAAACTGTGGCAGGATCTACATGGGCTGTGTGAACCACCTTACCCTTGTCTACGGTACTGGTGACTGCTTCAATGTCATCTATCAGGTTTAGGAGACATGATCTGCATTTTACAAACCCAACATGGTTGTGGTCCAGGGTTTGGGGATTACAACTGTATTTTTTATAAGTTGTATGATGATACATTCCATGGCTTTGAAGGGCAGGCTCATCAGGCTAATGGGGCGCTAGTTCCTGGGATCCGTGGTGTCTCCACCCTTGTGTAGTGGGATAACCGTCGCTGTGCACCATTCAGCTGGCACAAAGCCTGAGGTGTGGCTATGACTGAACATGGTACGTCGGTGTGGTGCCTGTTTGTTCTGTGGTTTGTGTAGAACACAGCCTGGGAGGTTATCTGGTCCCATGGCTGCTGTGATACTGGCTTTGGAGAGTGTTTTTTACCTGTGCAGCTGTGATGACAGCAACTTTGCAGTCTTCTATTATAGTGATGTGCTCTTTCATGGGTGAGAGGGGGTAGAGTTGACACTGATCCTATCTGCCAGGATGTTGCCAATATCAGTTGGGTCTGTATATTTAGTGCCATTGAGCTGTAACTCAGAACAGATCTGAGTGTTGACATGACATGGACCTGTCTGTTGTGCAGAGATCTCCTGAGTAGACAGTATGCAACAGAGTACAGATTGGATTAAACTCAGTCTTGTTGCATGGGGCAACTGTTTGAGGCCAGTAATCCTCTTGTTGAGGTACTTCAGTGGTCTTTCCAGCTGCTGACGGTGCCTAGTCGGATTCATCACAAGTGTGTTGTGGTACTCTCCAACGGGTCTGATGACTGATGAGCAGAGGGAACCTCCTTTGACCTACATGCACAGACCTTGGCAGGTTGTGTGAACACATAGCCTGATATTCTGAGCACTTTGTGAATGTGTTTCTGGAAGTAGAGATGACTAACCACATTTGTCCATAGATCCCTTATTATCACCTCCATATTTAGCCTAAGTGTGTGAGCATGCCCAGTATGACCTTTCAGTATGTTGTTGCCTGACATTTGCTTTGTTTATTTAAGTGTGTGAGCATGCCCAGTATGACCTTTCAGTGTGATGCTGAATGAAATCCACTACATTTGTTGAAGTGTGTGAGCACGGCCGCTATAGACATTTATACTATATGTGTGTGGAAAATCACGTTGTATTTTTACAGCAGGACTCACCTTTGTGTCATAAATCAGCAGGGATCATGCTGTGCCTGCAGGGCTTCCATGAGACACTTTGCATAGACTTATCAACATTTCTACATACAGGGGGGACAGCTATTCTTTGTACATTTCTACCCGGGGGCACACCTGATTGTTACTGTGGGTGTACATAGGATGAGGGATTCACCTGACACTTATACACATTTGCTATGCCTGCACTGCTATGTAAGGTACTCCATTTCAGTCTGTACTGTTGCCTATCATACTGGCTTGAGGCATACTACTGTACTACAAATCTTAGCATCCACTGTCACGTATATTAGATTGCGACTTCATAGCCTACCCAACCCACATCACACCACCTGGCCTGCTGTTCTCTGTTTGCATAGGTCTGTGGGGGAGCTTACCCATATGCCTCTGTAGGGGCATGCTACAGCATTTCTTTGTGTTTGCATTAGTGTACAATTGTCCTGCTGTGGCTGTGCCAGTGAAACACTGTCATGGCTTAGTGGTTCAGTACTGTGACTATAGTGCACAGTATCCTGGGTTCGAGCCCTGTGACTGCTTTTTATTTTCATGCTGGGCAGACCAGACTGCTTAAAGAACAGTAAAGCAGATATGAGCATGTTTACCTGACTTTGCCCGACTTTGCCCGACCTTGCACAACATTGCCAGACGTTGCGCTAGTTAGAGCGGAAAATGTTGTTTACATATACTAAATAGTGGTAAAAGCTGCTTAGCACTGCTTTATATTGCTTAAAACATGGCAATCATGCCTCAGGTGGTGCTGCAGGGCTGCCTATGTCAGATGCAAATAGTACACTCCCTATACATGTGTGGAAACAGTTAGTGTCAAGTTAGGCATCTCTTTTATTTTAAGTGCGAGTCAGAGAGAGGTATAATTTCCAGGGTTATTACTGAGCCAGTATATGTGCTATGCATTGCCTCTTTGCCAAGGCCAAGGCATACTGGGCACACCTCCTTCTACCTACTGGGGCAGGCTCAGGTTGTTCCTCCTCCGAGTCATGCTGTGCCTGTGCAGGCCTTGGCAATGGTGGGGGGCTGTTTGGCCCTGCCCCATGCTGTTCCTGCTGCAGCTGTTTTCGCAGGATCATATTGTGTAGCATGGCACATACCATGACAATTTGGGTACATGTAGTTGGTGAGTACTGCAAGGCTCCACCAGATGTGTCCAGGCACCGGAACCGTGACTTGAGCATCCCAAACACATGCTTGATTACATTTCGTGTTTGTGCGTGTGCCTCATTATGGAGTTCTTGTTCAGGTGTGTGTGCATTTCTGATGGGTGTCATCAGCCACGGCTCCAGTGCGTATCCAGCATCCCCCACTAGGTGACCGTCAGGGATGCCCCCATTGGCAAATGTCTGGTACAGCTGTGTCAGATGCCAGATATAGGAATCGTGGTAGCTTCCAGGGCAGCCAGCACACACATTCAGTATTATGCCCTGGGCATCGCACACAACCTGGCAGTTGATGGAGTGGAAGCCATTGCGGTTGATGTAGACCCTACCCCGCTCACCAGCTGGTGCTTTGATGTTTATGTGCGTGCAGTCAATTGCACCCACTACCTCAGGGTATTCCGCTATTTGCTGGAAGAGACGCATATTGCTGGCCAATACCTCATGGGAATTGGGGAAATATACATGATCACCGACATGTGCTGACATGGCATTCAGAAACTGGTGCAGTACCCTGGATGTTGATACCTGTGAAATCCCCATCATATCACCAGTTGGTCTCCGGAAGGTATCTATTGCTAGTATTCTTAGGCCAACACATACCTTGGTTTTCACTGGGATGGGTTGCCCTCTGTTGGTTCTGTGTGTGAGGTGTGGCCTGCACAGCTCAACAATTTGCTGCAGGAGGTCTCTGTCCACTCTATAGTGCTCCACTATCTCCAGCTCATGTAGCCCCTGGTAGGTTACCCTGGGTCTGTACACTCTTCTCCGTCTCCTCACTGTGGGTTGCTCAGCAGCATTTGCAATGGCACCACCCTCAGCATCTTGCACATGTTGCCTTATAATAGCAATGGCAGCCCCTAACATTTTTTGTCTCAGTTAAGCTTTTTAAGTTTTCACTTCTCTTTGTAGACTGCAGTGTTGCAGTGTTTATGAGAAAAACATGGGGGAATGTTGTTTGCAGAGTTTCAAGTGCTGGACTGGGCTGGGCTAATGTACTGCCTGTGTAATTGGCTGATTCTGATTGATTTCACCTGGCAGCTCTGCTAGTTCTCCTTGGTTAACTTCCTACTACTTCTTTTCCTTCCTTTTCCCTTTCTGTTTCCACAAGGGGCAGCGCCGCGCAAACACGCACACATGAGTGCACACACGTGCACACAGGCTTACACAGGCTTAGGCGGGTGCACGTGCACGCACACACGCTTACACGGCTGCACACACGTGCACACAGGTTTAGACGGGTTTACACGTGCGCTCACAGTGTAAGCATCTTTGCAAGAAACTTTAGTGATATCCACGGCGTACACCTTCGGTTTCTGGGTTTCAGTTAAGACAACTGTAGACACGCCTCTTCCAGTCGTGAGTAACTCACAGCAAACACATGACACTCTGCTCCAATAAGCTTACAGTCTTTGATACATACCCCCTCATGATGTCACCTATCTTCTACTCTATTACTCCCCCAATCCTACACTTACACTCTAGGGGCATGGTTCACATGGCAGGGAAAATTGGGATTCACTATCCTTATCCTCATTTGCATAGGATTGCCTACTAATGCTTGGTTACATCTCTCAAACTGAGCTTCCCCCCTTAGCAACCACTACTCAGTAGCCATGTTGTCTTCAGCCTGCCATTCACCTGCATGGCAGAGGAATATTTTTAATAAAATGCCTATTTTTGGCTTTTTTGTTTTTATTTTCTGTTTTTTATAGTGCCGCATGTTTGCGCGGCACTGAACTACGCTTAAACATCGGAGATCGGGGGAAAAAAAATTATTAAAATGCCAATGGCCTTATATTTGGCCATTGGCATGCTTCCTCAACTGGATGTATCCTTTATTTGGAGCTGTCATAGCTCCGTTTTGCTATTTTCAGAATGGTACTCTGTTACCAATGGAGTACATTTCTGCAAATAACTCTACTCTTACTCGGACAGGTTTGTGTTTCCTGGATCACAAATTTACCTCATTTGCATAGCTTTCAGCAGCAAATGAGATAATTTGCATAACATAACACTGTCCGTGCAAGAGTCGTTTTAGGAGCTCTCATACACGCCCCTGCCGGCTGTTGCTGGATCGCTCGGCAGACATATTGGATGTCTGGAGTCTTACTCTACTGTTAGACTCCATGCAAGCCTTCGTGAATCCGGCCCATTGCCCATAAAAGACTGGATTTTCTACCTATACTTAAGAATTTATATTAGCCTTGTGGCTAGATGTTTGTTATCTAGAATGATTGCAATGTTTATTTTTATTTTCAAAAATCTCACACTGTCTTAGATGAGGTTACCTATTCTCCAGTGATGTAACAGATACAGTGAGGAAACAGAGAAAACAATTATTGTGCTATGCCTTACTTCTTTAATCTGATCTTTGGCTGATTAAAGGGATGGAAGAACAGCTTATATCTTAAAAATCTTGACATTTCTCTGGATTCGTTCTTTGAACAGATCAACTCTAATGATTTATATCTTATTTAGTGTGTTTCTCAGAGGAATACGCAGGGTGGTATTCATAATCATTATGGAAATGCATTAAGGCTATCAGTGCTGCCTGTGAATGAGTGCAGCAAAGACGTGGATAAGCATAAGCCAATAAAGTCATGAGAAATGATGTAAAATGTCATGAGGTAATGAAGCCTTCTCTGGCCTACTTGTGATTCATAGAAAGATTCCGGACAATACCTCCACCCCAAACAGACAAATTGTACCCACACATAAAAGTGTAACAATTTGAAGGAAGATGCAGTCCTGACGTTTATAACTTGCAGTGTTGGAAATGTTGGACAGTATGAGAATTCAGATATTAATAAATATTTAAACCCACATATATTAAGCAAATACAGCAGTGAACAAAATGCCTTTCATGGTATTAGTAGTTATATGAAAAATGTTACGGAACAAAGGTGAAATATAGCTAAACAACCGTTGTCTTTATGTCTTTTCTATCTAGAGGATGAGGAAATTGAATATAATAAGTCCCAGCATGTAGGAGAGTCACCAGATTGGTTGAAGCCTCTAGTAAGCTTGAGTAAAGTAATAGATGCTGTAGTCTGTTTTTTTACTTCATCATTGTATTTAACTGTAAGTATAAAGGTTGGTAAATGAAGGACTACATTGCATTCAGTGTAGTATTTGAACCAAATCAAAAAGAAATGTCAAGTAATAAATGCAGTATTCTATCTTTGATTGATTTCTTTAGTAACTATAACTGAAAGCATTTTTAAAGGGTGGTAAATGAAGGCCTTCATTTCTTTCAGTACATTATTGCAACCCAATCTAAAAGATATGCCAATCTATAAATGTAGGGTGATGTTTCAACTGATTTTATTAGGTATTTAAGTACAAGTATTTATAAAGGGTAGCTTCTGTACAGTATATTGCAAACAAAGGCATATCCGGCACAAATTGAGATGTAATTATCATTTATGTTAGTATAGTAGACTTGAAAATGTAAACCCCACCAATACTTTATAGCAATACTGTTATTCTTCCCAAGTATGCCTAAGAATTTGTATATCCTTGTTCCTTTGTATGAATAAGCATTTCCAACATCATTATTCCAATGTATTCATAAGCACTTTCTGTACATTCTGTTTTACTTCAATAATGACTTATAAAAATTTAAATTGTTTTAAACTTAAAAACTGAATGCTGTGTAATGTTATGTGCAAATTTATTGTGTGTACTTTTTGTCTCCCTGTTTTCTCTGTTTTTATAATTTTATTAGTGCATTCCTTTGTCATTTCTTATTTTATTTCCCTCCCATTTCTGTTAACGTTTTTTACAGATCCAAAATGCTCGGGAGTGGCCCAGCTGCTTACCTCCCAAGTTAGGGAATGTAACTTCACCCTCTGGTCTTTCCGGGATAACCTCACAGTTTGGGGTGGTGGCACCTGTCTCATAGGCACCCTGGAACATGGCAGGCTAACAAGCCTCACTGAATATGAGCACTGGGACTTGGTTGGAGGATGTGGTGAGCAGGTAGTGGACAGAGAGCTACATTATATCAAGGCTTCTCTTCCTGTTCCTGTGCAACATACTTCACAATCCCCTTCTTCCCTTAGCCTCACTCCTACACCCTCTTACCTACTTTCCACTCACACTACCCTCTTATAAACAAACATTTGAAAAGTACATGGGTTTATCTCACACCAAAAACATAGTACCCCACCTATCCCACTTCCTCCAGAACAACCCTATTGATGTGGTCCTGCTGAGTCTCCCATGTTGTTTCTCTCCTTTTTTAGTCTTTCTTATCTCCCCTTTTCTACTCTTTAATGAAAGCATCAGGGTGTCTAAATAAGGATACTCCTATATAAAACATATTAAACCCATTTATCTTTTTAAAATATTAATAACAAAAGCTGTGCAGTCCACCACTTCCCTTAAGTCTTTCAAGTGTGACTAGGCATAGCCTCATTCATCCACAATATCTGAATGCATACAAAGTCATATGAAGCCTACAGCTCACATAGTCCTTTGTGTATAGTTAATGTTAATCATCAGGTACTTTATGCTTTTACCATAAGTAGGCATGTTTATCAAAATGCCTTTGCATATCTTTAGCCAGAGCAAACAACCCAAGCTAGGTTTATTAGCATATACATGTAGCAGTGCTCTTTGGGATAACTGTTATGCAGTTATAAAATCACAGACTATAAATACCACCCATAGTGTCTCTTTGGAGCAGAATATGTTGCAAAACATGTATTATCTGTTGTGCAGAATGACTATGCACTTTGAGGGTAGAGCTATACAAATTTCTAATGGGGTATATGTGATTTTTACTGTCATGACAATCCAAATACCAGAACAGAGGAGAAAGGACAGTAGTGGAAAGAATAGGACATGACTTGGCACTGATGACCCCATGATGGCCATTTTCCTACAACTTCATCCTTCACTTCAACTGCTTTTGCTTTCTCAACTCTTGTTATCCTAAGATGGTTAGAAGCCCTAGCTCAAGGATTAAGCAGGTTAGCCTGGTGGTTGAAGGACTGTAAACACAGCAAAAACAATGCAGTGGAAAAGCACACAATTACAGTGCAAAGCCAGGCAAGAAACATCATGAAAAAGAAACCTACTTTTAAGTCTTCACTTTCAAATCTGAAATCACGTAAATGCATTTCCGTAAAATAATCAATCTGAATATCAAATATGGGTAAATAATACATATTCCATATATATGCTTTATATATCAGTGCTATAAAATGGGCTGTTTAAAATTAAAATTACATTGCTTACATAAGCATGTAGCATTCTACAATTATTTTGCTGTAGAACACAGTGCAAAAGTACATCATTTTGTTCTGACACAGCAACAGTGCTGTTAGTATTAATTTCAGTGCCAAAATGTTGATATTGTATCACAGCTTTTACATAGTTGATGTCAAGTATAGAATAACAGCTACAACAGAATCTCCCAGTATGGCAGAAGCATCCTTTCCCTCAATGTGCAGCAGATTTGTTAACTGTGAATGATAATGAGTGTTATGTGCGCAGAACCGTTTGATACTAAGTCGACCTGCTGCTATGATTTTTCTTCTTTTTCTTTACCTTAAATGGTGCAGTTTTAAAGCTTTCTAGAAAATGTTGTCTAGTCTTAAATATCATGGCACTTTTAATCTGAATTCCATTGCCACACTAAATAAACTTAGCACTACATGTGATTAATGCTTTTCCCTGTCTAGCTCAACTGTATATAAGTAATGTTATTGTGTCCCCTAGTGATAGATCTGGCCATGTTAAATTTCTATAGCTTAGTGTTAATAGGTGCATACTAAATAACCTGGTACCAAACATCATTTATTTAATTCAGTGACCACTCCATAATTTATAATTTACATAGTCTCACTGAAAGTGGTATAATGCCAGCTTTCCGCAAGGGTTGCTAATTTAAGCAAAGCTCTGCTTTACTGAGTATCACCGCATGAAGCACTATTATTACCAATGATGATATATCCTTCCAAGCTAGTGCTATTACATATTATGAATTGTCGCATTAGACGTGCCAGGTAAGAATCCTTGAAATCCCACTTTAATCCTTGTCCAATAGTAGCAGTGCCAATGCTGGGATGCATGCCAGTCCAAATTAAATTTAACACATTGCTTGTATTTACTTTCATCTTGTTTTGTAAATTGATATGAAGACAGCTAATGAAGAGTTCAACAGTGTGAATCTCAGTAATTTGCACTGTGTTTGGCCCGGTTATGATTAGAAGGGACATTTTAATCATTAAGCTTGTTTGGATTCTATCTGCTTAAATATTACATCATAATTAATAAATATACTCACTGCCTGCAGCAGAAATGGACAAAGGAGCACCGCAGAAATCAAGTGAACTGATGATTTGTACAGCAGTATTTAGGCTATGCAGGGAGCACAGACTACATACCGTTTTTATATGCCAGGTCTGGGCATACATAGCACAGTGAATACATAACACAATTCAAGAACTAAACAATGTTAAAGATAAGGAATTTCATAATTAAACAAAAAGCCTGCATTCCCACACACGTGTGTGTGTGTGTGTGTGTGTGTGTGTGTGTGTGTGTGTGTGTGTATACATATATATATATATATATATATATATATATATATATATATGGGATTTGGACACATGCTCGACTAGCATATGTCATAATCACAAAACATCGAATACACATACACGAAAGCACTTAACATCGACAAGTGCTTCCATGTATGTGTGCCTGTTTCATAGATCGGACTACAATGCGGGTAAGGGAAAATTCCCTTTTCCCCACTGTAGTGCGATCTTGCAGTGAGAATAATAAAGTAGGGGGGTGTGGGGGACACAGGGAGCAAAGCCCCTGCAGAAACGAGATTTTCTTTTGAACTATACACGGAGCTCTTTTGATGTTAAAAGCGCTGTATGTGTGTTATGTTTTGTGATTCGGATATATGCTAGTTAGCATGCTTCCTAGACCCATATATATATATATATATATATATATATATATATATATATATATATATATATATATATATATATATATATATATATATATATATATATATATATATATATATATATATATATATATATATATATATATATATATATATATATATATATATATATATATATATATATATATATATATATATATATGTGTGTGTGTGTGTGTGTGTGTGTGTAATAAGTAAATTCTGTTGAATAAACTTTTAATTGAGTTCATGGCTGTCACTTATGGTTGAAGGTGGTGTTTATCATTTGTCAGAAATGTTGAATTGAGGAGCTTTGATTTTTCCTGTTGAGAGAAAGCATTGATAGCATGAAGGTAACTGGGACTTTGTTTTAATGCAGAAGTTTTTAGAATCACTTAAAGCTTTGTTATTAGTTGTAGGAGTGTGTGTGCGAGTGTTTGCTGATTAGAGTTAGGGTTTGAGTCAGGGCGATGGAAGGGGATAGATTTACTGGTTTGTGTGTATGTGGTTGTGTGTTATGGGATTTGGGTGTGTTTGCAAGTATTTCCAGGTTAGGGTTAGACTATGCTAGGTGATAGCTTTATTGTTGTGGGCGTATGTGAAGAGTGCGTGTTTCTGACTGTCTTGTGCAGAGGCATTGTTAGGGAAGGGGTTTTGGTAAGGTAATATGTGCAGTTGGTAGTAAGTGCAGCAGTAGGGTTAGTGTTAGCATAATTGAGTAAGGTGAGATCTAGTCCCTGTGAATGCAACCACCCAGGCAGAGACACACACACACACACACACACACACACACACACACACACACACACACACACACACACACACACACACACACACACACACACACACACACACACACACACACACACACATATTCATACATCCTCATTCATGCCCCTACAGGCACACAAACAAATGTCCACATTCATAATATATGCTGACACCCCCCTCTGCCCCCACAGCTTTGCTGGACTTACCTGCATCATGAATACTCTCATTTGAGTGAATGGATGACTGCTGTCTTTTGAGGGTATTTACTCTTTCCTCGTAGGAAAATTTTCCTAAAATTTTACTTGACCAAGTGATTGAATCATTCAGCCAAGCAAATCTGGAGCCCTAGATATTTCTAGGGGAGAACCTATGGCTTATTAGCATTAGTCCCTCCCTGAACAGCTGGATTAAGATGCATCTTCACCTGTGAGACCACCATCCATACTGAGGCACTACAGGGGGAAACCTGAATGACAGAACAATCTGTGAATTGGTAACGGTTTGTGTGCTGCAGAAACCTTCTAAGAAAAGGCTTCTACATTGTAGTAAGCCTTTCTGAATCCCAAGGACAGAAAACATTGACCACACTACCAATTAAAACTATAAAATAAAAGCATACTTACAACTAGAAAACTCTGAAGCATATTTGCAGGCTAAGCAGCTACAACCTCAGCAAACTTTAACAGAAAGTCAGTTCCAAATATGAATTAAAATTCCGTCTCTACTGTTACAATACTCAGATCAGTAAAATATTTTAAATAAAGCATATTTATTTCTAATTATTTCATTTAAGTGGACTAACCCTGATTAGATCAATTTCAGCCTCTGCCAGGATAAGGCATTTTTTTACACTGAAAAGAAAATAAGCAACCATAGTTTGTACAGATACAAAACGTGTCAGCTATGCCTGCACACTCATGCACAGTGGCAGGTGTAAGTTTCATTAGAAATTACAGTTAATTATTAGTAATGCAGCGTAGTTTAATATAAGTAATTATGTTCATTAAAACGTAATAGATTTTTACTAAAAAGTGAAAATTGTAAGAATGAAAAAGTAAAAGAGTGTACAATGATATGCACAAGAAGGATTTTTATACAAGTTTATGCAACATTTACTTCATGTGGGTTTGACATGTCTGGGCTTGAGCCACAGGGTCAGACTACTGTTGCTTTTTTTTCTGTTTTTTGCTGACACTGCCTGCTAATTATCAGCCCTTTCCCAGTTAACATAATTCAGCCAAGAGATGCTATTCTTTATCCAGCATAAATTATGGCTCAGTTTTTTTTCTTGCTACGCCCTAGCCACTTGCACACACTTGGCGAATTGCTGAGGTGGAGGTGGGGGTGGTGGTGGCTTGGAATGGGATGACCAAGGAGGCCATCCTCACTTCTGCAAGGGGTTCCCTCCAAACAGTGCTGACCCTACCTGGAAGCTGGAGTGGTAGTTTCTTTAGTAACCAGCAGGAAAACTGCACTTAACTCATGTGCCCCCAAGTGAGTACTATCCCCTCTACTACCTAAGAGAGAAAAAGAGGCCATGCACCTTCACCCCCCCCCCGCCTCCAACTGGCTCCTCCAGTGCCAGGGCCACTAAATGAACCCAGGTTGTCTGGGTCGCAGTAATGGCTCCATTCCTTGGCACCATGGGGCAAGGCAAATAAGACTGTTGCTGTTGAGTTAGTGGAGATGAAGTGATTTATACTTTGTTCCCAATAGCTGCTTAAAGGGGAGATTGCTGCATTTTTTTGGTGGTGCTTAAGCTGTTTATTTCTGAATTCTTTGATCAGCAGTCTGTAATTTTGTTTGGAAAGAAGTCCCAAAGATTGAAGCTTAGAATGGAGTAGACATGGTCAGTGGAGATTAAACTAAATTTTGGTCTTTGGTTATGTCAAGTTATGTCAAGAATCTAAATGGCAATGCTCAGATCTGCTCTGAGCTACAACAGAATGGCATTAAATATACTGATCCCAAGGATATTGCCAATATCCTGGCAGATCGATTTAGTACCAACTTCACCCCCCTCTCACCCCCTAAAGGGCCCATTTCAATACCAAAAGATTGCCAAATTCCAATAATCATGGCCACACAGGTTGAAACTGCACACTCCAAAGCTAAGAATACAGCATCCATGGGACCAGATGACAACCCAGGCTGTGTACTACATGAACTACAAAATGAACTGGCACCTCACCTAAGTGTCATGTTTAATCATAGCCTCACCTCAGGCTTCATGCCCACTGAGTGGTGCACAGCTACAGTTATCCCGCTCCACAAGGGAGGATCCACCTTGTATCCCGGGAACTACCGTCCCATCAGTCTGACAAGCCTGATCTGCAAGGGCATGGAACGCATTATCATGGAACTTATAAACAAAGACATTGGCAACCTTCAAACACTGGACCCCATCCAGTTTGGGTTTGTGAATGGCCGATCTTGTCTCCTAAATCTGACTGACTTCTTTGAATCAGTCTCCAGAGCTGTGGACGAGGGTAAGGTGGTCCACACAGCCTATCTGGACCTCGCCAAGGCCTTCAACATCATCCTCCACTCTGGAATCATAGATAAACTTACTAAGCTGGGCATAAATCCCTACGTCACTCGATGGGTTGCCAACTGGCTTACTGAAAGAACCCAGACTGTAAAAGTAGCCGACTCCAAATCCAGCTCCAGACAAGTGACAAGTGGAGTACCTCAGGGTTCAGTCCTGGGACCACTCTTGTTTGGCATCTACTTCTCTGAAGTACAGGCCAACACTAAGCGACTCAGGCTAACAAAGTTTGCAGATGACTGAAAACTGGGAGCCATTACTGAATCCCCAAATGATGTAGATATTCTACAAAAAGGCCTTACAGAAACAGATGCTTGGTGCCAGAGCCATGGGCTCAAGCTTAATGCCAAGAAATGTATAGTTATCCCCTTTGGAAAAAAACATGTACCCATGAATTACCACATAGGTGGCAGGATGCTAAACATCGAAAGTGTGATGAGAGACTTAGGGACACAGTTGGACAGTGGTCTCTCTTTCGATAACCACATCGCCACAACAGTCAGGAAATCCTTCTATGTGGCACACCTCATCACTAAGGGCTTTTCATCCTGAAAAAAGGAGGTCATTGTCCCACTGTACTCATCCCTCATTAAACCCATTATAGAGTATAATGCCCCATTTGGTATGTACCTCACAAGACATCTACAACAGCTGGAAAGGCCACAGGAATACCTCACTAAAAGAATCACAGGCCTAAAGCAGATGCCATATGCTGACCATCTAAAAAACTCCAGCTATACTCTGTGGCATATCATCTACTCAGAGGCGATCTCTGCTTAACATACAAGGCCATGTCAAACCCTGAGCTGTTGGACATGCTCCACTTAAAGAAATCCCAATCCCTCAGAGCCATACCCTCCAGGGATCTAAACCTTGTCATCACAATGAACAAAACATGCTGGAGGGATAGGTTCCTGACCCAGAGACTCCCCATACTCTGGAATAGACTGCCCATACATGTCAAGCAGACCGCCTCAATGGCCCTCTTCAAAAGGAACCTTGATGATTGGATGGGAGATAGGAAATTCACCCCGGGGATCATGTCAGTCGCCCTGCTAGACAGGGGCCCAGAGAAGTAAATATTGTGGGAAGAAATATCCAGGGAATTGTTATGGCTAGGCTTGCATAGGCCCTAGGGCCGATAGCCTAGTAACAACCTATGAACATATGAACCTATGGAGCTCTATTGCATTGCATTGTATGCAGAGGACTGCAGCTGATATCGGGTACTTTTAACTGTCAAATTAGATAAGAGTACAGGTATAGAATTATGACAGTGGATTTTGTGGGTAAGTAGTCAGAATCCCACTCAGTGTTGCGTAGGAAGTCAGTTTGCATGTTGAGAGTGATACACTGATGTTCTGTTGAGGGAGAAAATAATAAAATGACATAGTCTATTTGATTTTATTTTTAATTCAATGAGATATTTCTTAGAAAAATATATAAGGAGGGGCAAACCGAATTCTAACTAAAGCTACAAAAACTTTTGTTATTGCTGTTCTCCCTTCAGGGATAAGGACATGCGAGACTGTTGCAGCCATATAGGGTTGTATTTATTTTTGCTTTTTATGTTTGTTACTGACAACAACTGATCTTAGCTGTCATAGTAAATGAGGGTTTAACACATGTATATGAAGGTAGTTAGTTGTTTGTTATAAATAGGTATTGCTGCAGTGTTAGGTGGGTTTCTAAGTCTTATGGCATATCAAATCATGTCTACTTAGTTGTTTTTCCATTTAGAGTGAGTTACATATTATTTATTCAGAGAGGTAATTTAGAATTAGTTGAAGGTTGTTTACAATTGTTTTCTAATCAGTATTGTAAATCAGAGTGTGATATACCTTTAAGAAGCTTTCCAGTCAGCAGGCATGTGCATAAAAGTACTGAGCACGTGCAAGCAAGGGTGCCATTTTCAGTGAGTAGCCAGCATGAGAGCATGCATGTGTGTAGTAGTCAGTCAGTTTGTTTAAATTTAATGTTGTTATCCATCCTGATGTGTTTGTATGTAATAAAGTACTTAAATGAACACCAAAGCTTCACTGTGTTATTCAGATATACAAGAATAGCGACATGGTGTCAGAATGGGATGCAGAGTCAAGACCATAAGGCGCACATTTAAAGTTGGAGGAATATGCAGAAGTGGATCATTCCTACTGCTTAAACAACTTGCAAACAGGTCAGAAATGAATTCCAGGTACTAATACTCGGTTAAATTATTTTTTACTCAATGAGTATTAAACAAAGCACTCAGAATGCTCAAAACGAATTTCTAATTAAAATGCCCAAAACTGTGACATATTGAAAAAAATATTCAGAATAATTATGAAAATGTTTGAAACAATATCTGAATCACATAAAATGTATAAAAAAGAGAAAACAACAGTATTTTTCGCTATGTGCTACATTTTGCATTAACTAAAGCTATTCAAAGTATCCAAAGAGTGCAAAGCGTTTGTATGTTTGTGCAGTATTACAGTACAGTTATTTCGCAAAGTGCAGTCATTTTAAAGAATATTTCACAAGTACAGTCTTTTGAAGAGTTTATTGTGCATTTGAATGTTATTACAAGTACCTGGTATGTGTGCATGTTGTATAGAATTACAAGGGCCATCTTTTCATTGTGTTTAAACATAATTTGTTGGTATGGCAGAAAGATTTTGCAGACCAAGTCTGCTTGTGTTTGATAATAATATTGCAGAAAATTGGAGAGTATTTGAGCAAGAGTACAATATTTTCATACAGGCTGCTTTTTCTGACAAAGATGCACATACAAAGGCATTTATTCTGCTTAATTTAGCTGGTTCAGAAGCCATTGAAAGAGAGTGTTCATTTGTGTATGCATCTGCTGTGTATGCAGGGGAGGGAGAAAACCACCATATAGTGTTAACAGTTGAAACCCAGGAGGCCCTGAATGCTTAAAACATAAATTTACAGAAATGTGTAAACCCAAAACAAATATTACAATGGAAAAACACTTATTTTACACAAGAGATCAAAAGCCTGGTGAAACTTTTGCAGCATATATAACAGATTTGGTAAATAAGGCAAAAACGTGCAGATTTGGTGATTTAAGAGATGAGCTGATAAAAGACAGGCTTGTGTGTGGTATTAAAGATGATGCAGTGAGAAAGATTTTGCTTTGTGACAGTGATTTATCTTTGAATAAGGCGATACAGATTTGTCAGATATATGAGCTCACAGAAAAGCACACAAATATGCTTACAAATGTGAAATGCATGCTTCCAGTGCCTTCAAGTGCTAATGTTTAATATGCAACACGTGGTTAAAATGTACAGGCGTAAGGGTGTGGCAGCTTCAGTGAAACCCAGAGCCTTTCTAGCAAGTTCCAGGGCAGCTCCAGCAAAATCCAGAGCATGCTCAGTGAAGCACAAGGGTAAGTCAGAAAAAATCAAAGAATGTGCCCCCACCTAACCTCATTGTCAACTGTCATAATTATTTATTTATTTTATTTTATTTTATTTGCATTTGTTTAACCAGGATAGTCCATTGGGCCCGAAGAACCCGTTTTCAATGGAGTCCTGGGGAGAAAAGCTCCACATACAGATTACACAAGGATGAGGATATACATATACATTACATTTGAGTTAAACTTTGTACAATGTATGTGATTAAACATGTAGAGAGAGCTAAAAAACACAGGTTATACGGGCTATGCTATATATATATTTTTTTTTTTGAGGAGAGTCAGTTCGTATGCTGGTAGCCAATGAGTAATGCTACCTGGGATTTTGAGTGACAGAAGAGAAAAGTAGTAGTGTAAAGAGTAGGTTATGAGGGGTGAGATCAGTATACTGGTAGCTCAAGAGTAGTGCTACCTGGGGTACAGAGTGAATGAAGAGAAAGAGTAGTAGAGTAAAGAGTAGGTTATGAGGGGTGAGAGCAGGAACATGCCCATGTGGAGGTTAGATGGGAGTGGAGTGATTTTTTAAAGGATGGGAGGCTTGTAATGGTACGAATGGAGGGAGGAAGGGAGTTCCATAAGCGTGCTAGTGAGAAGGACAGGAGGTTTTGTCCAGGAGGGTGGAGGGGGTCTGTGAATTTCTATGAGGTTTTGATTGTTTGATCTTAGATGTCATTATTATAGAGGTAATCATGAATCCAAAGGAGAAAAATGCTTAGCTTTTGGTCAGCAGTGCCACAAATGTAAAAAGTGGAATAATTTCAAAAGGTTTTGTAACTCAAAAGAAGTTCATTCTTTTATTAAAAGAGACTACTAAAAGAGACAAGTTGATCAATTAGAAAGCTGCGACCCTACTTTATATGTTGATGGTATGTCAGTGCTTGGTGAAATAGTCAGTGCAGTAGATTTGTGGGCAAAGAATGAAGTATTTTGCACTGTTATGATTAATGGAAGACCCATAGCTCTCAAAGTTGATACCAGTTCAAAGTGCAATGTTATGTCAGCAGAAACGTTTGCTAGAGTAAGACCTGATGAAAAGCTTGATTTGGCAAAGTCGGTGAAGCTTGTTGCTTATGGTGGTGAAGAAATTCAGACCAAAGGCTCAGTAGTGCTTTCATGTTACAGTGCTGGGAACAGCTAGGACTTGCAATTTTACATAGTCAAGAGACATGTGGATTCATTATTAGGTCATGTAAGCTTGAAGGATAACAGCTCCAATTTCACCCAGTCTTTTTTTTCTGTCTATGCTGATCTTTTCGAAGACAAACTAGGTAAACTCCCAGTTGTCTACTCCATGAAGTTAGACCCTGAAATAAGCCCAGTCATCAAAACAGCAAGGAAAGTTCCAGTAGCTATGCAGTATAGAGTCAAAGCTGAGATTACTTTTATCCAGAATTTCCTGGGGTTTATAAATTCTGAAATTTGATGACTGTGCATGCACATTGCTTTTAGAAATCTGTCGGCCTTCTTAGCTTGTTTACATAGTGTGATGTTATATACTGTGGTTACTTGGGAATGAGTGTTATTCAAAGTAGCCCAGGCTGAGTCCAATAGTTTAAGTAGTGAGGGTACATCATTGACATCCATGGTAAATGTGTAGCTTTACAGTGATTTTAATGGAAGAAGTGGTTCTGAAGATTTTAACATTGGTTAATACTGACGTAGTGCATTTGTATGAGGTTTGACAATTCCATTTAAAGGAGTTTAAGGAATAATAAAGAGTTTGTATAATATCTGTAAAGTGATTGAGGATGTAATAGAGAATAACAGGAGATTTAGTTTTTTTGTGTTTTATTTTGAAGTTATTTGAATGTGACAGGTCAGCAGTCAGTTATGTGCAAAAATCTCAGGAGAGTAAACTTTACTGGGTTGTCTTGTAATTAGAAAGTTAACAAACATGTTTGTTAGATATAAAGCTTTGTTTGGTTGGTTCTTACAAAATGGCAAATGTTGAGGATGGAAAGAAGGTGTCTAATTCCTGAATGATGGCATACAGGAAATTTATGTTAAGACTGCCTAATATGAGTATGCTCTTTTTTTTTGTCTTATAGTGGTGTTCAGGGTGTTTAAGATGTTTATGACATAAGTTCATATGTTCATAGTGTATACTAGGCTAATGACCACTTGGGCCACTATAGGCTTATCCAGACATCCTAAAAATATCCCACAGGTTGTTGTGCCTTAGAGGTTATTTTAAGGAGTATTTGCTAGTTACAGTATAATTTACTGGCTGCCTCTGTCCAGTAGAGACATAGGAATCAGACCAGGGGTGAATTTCTGATTTCCCATCCACTGGTCTAGGTTACGGTTGAATAGGGTTAGGGAACAGCTCTGCTTCACTTGGATGGGAAGTCTATTTCAGAGAGTGGGAATTCTCTGAGATTCATACCAGTCCCTTCAATATGTCCTGTTTAAGTTGCAAGCCTATCCTTTGCTTAACAAGTCATATCAATAATTGATTAACAGTAACCGAGTACTTGTTTTCACACACAGTTTCCCTGTGCACATCCTATTCCCAAAATAACCATATTCTGACAGCTTATGCCTGATATGTTTGATTGAGATTAAACTCAGAAAAAAAAAATTATAGCCATACTAATATCTTTTAAACTGCATCTGTGAGACACATGCATCCCCCCTCGGAAAAGTCTTATGACTGATGATTATTTAACAGAAATTAGGAAAGCATAATGTCCCTAGCCTTCAAATACATTTGTTTCTCCATCCTGCAAAGATTACCGCTTTCTGAAAGTGTACAGTCCTGACATTCAATTGTGATCAAACTGCCATAGATCATTAGTGATAGCAGAATCAATTCAGTTTCTTTGAAGAAACCAGATAAGAAGTGAAGACTTTTCTGAATACGTGGAATAATTACACATATTTGCAAAATAATGTTAATTTGGTATAGGGCTGTCTAATGATTTATAAGCAAATATAGCATGTGTGGTACGGATGAACTACCATGGCAGGGCTAGCCACCCAGTAGTGTAAACCTTGGCTTAAGATGATTGTCACTGTTGAAAGTGACACCCCGACCCATGTGCAAAATGGGAAAAAGGGGTTGAGGGTGGATGGATGGTAGCATATGTTCTAAAATTTTCAAAGAAGAGCTACTTTAAAAAAGATTTGATGTTAGATGGCACACTGATTGAATGTGCATGTAAACATCTGCAAAAGATCATTGTAAACTGGGGAAAAGAGTTGCTAAGTGTAATATCTTGTGGCTTTTAGTACCAATAAAAACAGGTATACTTCTGGCAAAGCATCACATGTGGCTAGTGTCTGCTATTTTAAACAAAACTGCCATATGAAATGCCAGCAGAGAGACATAATGACTCTGAAGTAGAAAAAGTGCTAAGAAAGTACAAGTGATAAACAAAGGGTGCGTGAACAATAGTGTAAAACTACTAATGTGCATATAGACTATTTTGCAGGGAGAATACACTAGTGACCCAATGAAACTAAAGAGTGATGCTGAATCTAAACAAAATTGATTTGATGTGTAGTACAATTGAAAAAGACTGTTTTTACTCTGTTGCATATCGCCTACTCAGAGGCAATCTCTGCCTAACATACAAAGCTATGTCAAACCCAGAGCTGTTGGACATGCTCCACTTAAAGAAATCCCAATCCTTCTGAGCTACACGCTCTAGGGACTTAAACCTTGTCACCACAATAAACAGAACATGCTGGAGGGATAGATTCCTGTCCCAGAGACTTCCCATACTCTGGAACAAGCTACCTATCTTCATCAAACAAAGCTACTCATTAGCACTCTTCAAGAATAATCTTGATGATTGGATGGGAGATAGGAAATTCACCCCGGGATCACTTCGGTGGCTCTGCTTGACAGGGGCACAGGAAAATTATTTTCTTGGGTGGCAAAAGACAGGGTACCATTTGACTAGGCTTATATAGGCCCTAGGGCCAATTGCCTAGTACCTACCTATGAACCTACGGACCTATGTGTAAGTGCCCTATAATGGCAAAATATAAATGTTAGAATTGCAGGTGCTATAACAGAGGTAAGCTAGTACTGTTTGGCAGAGAACTGAAAAGAATAATAACAGCTGTTGGAAGACAGTTTAATGGAATGGAATGGAAACATGGAGGGTGAAAACTGAACTAAACTGAAAGTCTGGCATTCCACAGGAGTTTTCCTGTACTGTAGGCCTAGAAAGGTTGGAAAGTGGAGAACTAGTTCCCAAGGTGGAAGAACATGAGCGGACCTTACACAAAGACACAAAGCTCTTGCTTTAAAAAACAGGTGGGGAAGAAAATGTGTAAATTTGGGGGTATGTTAAATTTACTATTATACAACGACCCCCCCATTAATATTCAAAAACATGCACGCTGATTTTTCAGTGTGCACGTTGTAAATCAGAGTTATAGTAATGGAAAAATTTCCGGTCGCCCGGACTTTTTCGATTACTATAACTCTTTTTTTACAGCAGTGGAAAACGCAAGATCTCCGTTGCTTCACACTGTCTCGCTATGTTAAAGGAGTTTAACATAGCAAGACAGTTTGTAAAAAGCAACGGAGATCTTGCTTTCTCCATTACTTTTTTCAAAACTGTTTTGCTATGTTAAATGGGTTTAACATAGCGAGACAGCTTTAAAAAGGCAACAGAGATTCTCTGTTGCTTTTTTTAAAGCTGTCTCGCTATGTTAAACCCATTTAACATAGTGAAACAGTTTATAAAAATCAATGGAGATCTTACTTTCTCCATTGCTTTTGCCCACAGCTCTGATGTACTGCATAGGCATACGCATGCGCAGTACATCAGAACTTCCGCAGAATACCAGACAGCTGCGGAAGGGCAGCAAGGAGGCATTATACAATGCCATTATTTAAGAAAAGTAATTATTTTTTTCTTAAATAATATCATTGTATAATAGCAATAACACATGCCTGGGTGTGGGTAATGCTGGATTTACCCATGGTTGGCTTTGTTTGGCCACTTGGGCTTCGCCCTCGTGACCAAACCACACCAACCATGGGTGAATCCAGCATTGCCCACACCCAGGCGTGGGTTATTGCTATATTAACCCAGAGCTGCTGACGGCATAGTATCCATTGGTTTATACTGAAGAAATGTTTATATTTGTAATGCAGGTGGACACATTTAACAAAGATTTACTTGTCAAAAGCTTACTTCCAGATACTCTTTTTGGATTTGGGGTATTTGTTTTGTTGTTTTGAACGTCAGCATTCAGGATGTTAGTATTTAATAGTAGAACCTTTTTTTTCTACCCATCTGGTTGCAGTTTTACATTTTCACCATAGTCCCACATTTTTCCAAATGCAGTCTAGCTGTTTCATTTTTTTCTTCCCAGCACCATTCAATATACATACGTGCGTGCCCGTGCCCACGCACACACACACACACATATATATATATATATATATATATATATATATATATATATATATATATATATATATATATATATATATATATATATATATATATATATATATATATATATATATATATATATATATATATATATATATATATATATATATATATATATATATATACATATATATATATATATATATATATATATATATATATATATATATCAAATATCCTGCACATCTCCTTACATTTAGATATTGTTTCCAGAGTGTGACACATTGGCTTTCTCTCTTCACTGCCCTAATTCAGGTAAAGTATATAGAAAATATTTTCAAATATGGGTACCATTGGGTCCATGGACTGTTATATTTTTTCTAGAAGCATTTTGAAAAACTGTACCATCTTCTGTCTAGAGGGTCTGCTTATTCTACAGTTTGTTCCCATGTTAATATCTCTGCTTTTTCCAAATATTCATGTTTTGTGCCTAGATTGCTTTTTAAATGTCATCACTCTGACAGCTTGATTGGAAATCTCCCACCCAGCATAACATATATTCTAGCTTCTAGCTGGCATTTATTTTCTACTGGATTAAATCTAGTGAGAGTGGGTTTAAATCTAGTGATGCCATGGATTGTTGTGCAACCTTGAAGGATGCCATTTTGCTCTTGGTCAGTGTACCATTTAAAAATGTTCAGCTTTCCTGTGTTGTTCTAAATTGCCCACATTCGCACAGCCCAGAGTTGATTTGCTATGAGCTTTTTGTGCAGCTTCGGTTAATCATGCACTTTATAGACCCAAGCATTTTGAGCCATAGTTTTCTCTGTCACCTACCTTCCCAAATCACTAATAATTAGTATGATTAGCAGTATCTGTAGTATGTGTCACTTGTCTTGTGTATCTAGTTAAGACAAAGAGGCTTGGGTGTTTGTTTATATATTTTATTACATACAAACACATCAGGACTGATAGCAGCAACATAACATATAAAAGAACTAACTAAATGACTGACTAGCAGGCATCCTCAAAAATCTGTACCTGCCAAAAGGACTACTGAAAGTGGTTAGCAATGAAGCTTTCCAGTCAAGCAAAATTTACCAAAATGAACTTTTTGCATCTAAGACAGAAAAAACTTTGGCATAAGAGCAGCAACTTCTTCGACTGTATGCATTGGATGATGTAGTTTTAGTGCTTTGTTCAAATCTCAAGGATCAATGCATATTCTGATATCATCTCAGCTTTTCTTATGAGCTACCACCATGGAAGATACCCATTCAGGTGGTTCTTCTACTGGCCAAATCACTCCTTGCTGCACCATTCTGTCTAGCTCGGCTTTGACAATACCCTGCATAACTAATGAAACTTTACGTGCTGGTCTGATGACTGGGCTTACTTCAGGGTCTAACTTCATGAAGAACCCAACTGGGAGTTTGCTTAGTTTGTCTTCGAAAAGATCAGCATATGTAGAAAAAAATAGTCTGGGTAAAATTAGAACAGTTGTCTTTCAAGCTTACATGGTGACTTTCTTATTAAATGAAAGCAGTCCCATTTTCAAACTGTTTCTGAGGCCTAATAATGACTGTACGTGCCTTTTGGCTAGGTAAAATTGCAAGTTGTGGCTGTTCCCATTACAGTAACATAAAAGAGCTACTGAGCCTTCAGTTTGAATTTCACCACCATAAGCCACAAGCTTCGCACACTTCACCAAATCAAGCTTCTCACCGGCTTTTACTCCAGCAAATGTTTCTGCTGACATAACATTGCACTTTAAACCAGTATCAACTTTGAGCTTTACAGGGCCTCTCATTAATTAGAATAGTACACAATACTTCATTCTTTGCCCACAAATCTACTGCATTGACTGTTTCATGAAGCATTAACACACCAACATAAAAAGTAGGATTACAGCTTTCTAATTGATCAACTTGTCTCTTGGAATGTTCTGTTTTAATAAAAGAATGGACCTGTTTTGATTTACAAAACCTTTGAAAATGATTTCACTTTTTTACATCTGTGGCACTGCTGACCAAAAGCTAAGCACTTTTTTCCTTTTAGACAAATGATTTCCACCACAATTATGACAGTTGATTATGAGGCTGGATGAGGGCACATGCTTTGAGTTTGCTGACCCATCCTTATGCTTCATTGAGCATGTCCACTTTACAGAACATGCCTTGGAATTTGCTAGAAAGGTTTTGGGTTTCAATGAAGTTGCCTTGGGCCTGTATCTTTTAACCACATGCTGCATACTATCAACATTAGCATTGGAAGCTACTGGAAGCATGCATTTCTCATTTGTAAGCATGTTTGTGTGCTTTTATGTGAGCTTGTATATTTGACTAATCTCTATGCCCTTATTCAAAGTTAAATCACTATATTGAAGCAAAATCTTTCTCACTGCATCATCTTTATTACCACAAACAAGCCTCTTTTTTATCAACTCGCCTCTTAATTCACCAAATCTGCACTTTAACCTTATTTCTCAAGTCAGTTATAAATGGCGCAAAAGTTTCACCAGGCTTTTGATCACTTGTGTAAAATAAGGGCCTTTCCATTGCAATATTCTTTTGAGGGTTACACATTTCTCTAAATTTATGTTTTAAGCACTCTGGGTCTTCCTGTGTTTCAGCCGGTACCACTATATGGTGGTTTCCCCCTCCCCTGCATACACAGCAGGTGCATACACAATGAATGTTCTCCTTCAATGGCTTCTGAACCAGCTAAATTAAGCAGAATAAATGCCTTTCTTTGTGTGTCTTTGTCAGAAAATGCAGCCTGTATGAAAATATCGTACTCTTGCTCAAACACTATCCAGTTATTGGCAGTATTACTATCACATACAAGTGGAGCAGGTCTATTAAATCCTTCTGTCTTGCCAACAAAGTATGCTTAAGCACAATACAAAATATGGCTCTTGTAATTATGTATGAATATGCACACACACCAGGTACTGGTAACAGCACTGAAATGCACAATAAACTCTTCAAAAGACTGTACTTTGTGAAATATTCTTTGAAATGGTTGAATTTTGTGAAATAACTGCACTGTAATACTGTACAAACTTGCGAACACTTTGTACACTTCGGATATTTTGAATAGCTTTAGTTAATGCAAAAAAGTAGCATAAAGCGAAAAAAATATGGTTGTTTTCCTTGTTTTATACATTTTATGTGATTCGGATATTATTTCAAACACTTTCATAACTATTTTGAAAATTGTTATCAAGATGTCACAGTTTCAGATATTTCCTCAACTAGGAATTCATTTTGCGTGCTTTGTTTTATATTTGTTAAGTAAAAAATCATTTAAGAAAGTTTTAGCACCTGGAATTCATTTCTGACCTGTTTTGTGAGTTGTTTGAACAGTAGATGTATAATCATCCAACTTTAACTGTGTGCCTCATGGTCTTGACTTTGGATCCCATTCTGACACCATGTCGCTAGTCTTGTGTAGCTGGTTAAGACAAAGAGGCTCAGGTGTTCATTTATATACTTTATTACATACAAATACATCAGGATTGATAACAGCAACATAAAATATAAACAAACTAACTGACTGACTACTACATATACATATATGCTTACTCCTCTGCAGAGCACTAAAGAATGGCAGTCTTGCTTGTGCATGCTCAGTATTTATATACACGTGCTAGCTCACTGGAAAGCTTCTTAAAGGTACATACACACTCTGATCAACAGTATGGCCAGCTGTCCACAGTTATGCAATGAGCCGCACTTTGTACAAATGGTCTGCATAGTAGCTTATAGCTGCTCTACTTAAGCAAATTAATAGGAAGTTGCTTCAACTTGCCCTTAACAGTTAGTAGTTGCACTTCATAGTGCCTATTGAATATTTACTTAGCACAGATAAATATTTCCTCCATAGTAAAGCCCAATACCTAGCTCATTTAACGAAATATAGTACTTTGTGTATTCAAACTAACTGTCTAGCTCCCTGGACTAAAATGGAAGGTCATATTTTTGGCTTCCTTCTTTTGCCAGCCTCATAGCACTTGGAATCCTTAGTGTAACAGCTGCTTGATGATCGTAGATAAATAACTTTGACTTAGTGCAACACATTCTGTTTGTGAGAAATGCAAGTCTTTAACCAACATGCAGGTCTCACTCTCACAAAAGGAGACAGACTGTGAGGGGCTCACACATCCACAACACTCTACACCAGCTCACAAAAAATGTCTAATGTTGATACTATAAAAAAAGTCCTTGTCAAAATCTGCTAGATTCACAAACAAAAATCCATTGCCACATCACCCTCTGGCACCAGGTTTTAAATAATCCCGGATCCAGTAAAATCAATTAATTAGCAGTGTAATACATTACCTTCCTTTTTACTAGAAATTTGGATGGGCATTTACAAATTCACTTCCTACTTTATTGGTCAGGCACTCCTTGACAGAGAGGAAGTTCAGTCTGAAGGTAGGTATTGACAGGACATAAATAGTCCCAAGACTGAATTGTCTTGTATTTCATATGATCCTATGATCAACTTTACTGAGATCTTTATTCCAGTGAATCCATTGTGATAAATTATTGGATACCATTTGCATAACACAGGAATCAAAGCCCGGACTGCCATATAAGTAGGAAAACTCAAATCTCTGCATGGCAGTTCTTGCTCCTAAATTACTCATTGCATTTTCCTCTGGTAAGGTTTGAAATTTGCTAAAACCTGTGTGAGTATGTGTCATTAGTACCTCAGTACCTCAGTAAATATACTATATTAGGTGATATAATAACATATTCAGGGTATTGACTTTATTACTTTTAGCCAAATATCCAGTATCTTTTTCTTTCAGACATTACCTATATTTCTTTGCATTGTGTTTATTACCATAATAACTAATTCTGAAGCCAGATACAGTGGGTACTTGTGAATATTTGCACATAATCCTCATGGTATATATTCACACCAAAGTGCACTAGTTGAATTTTCCAAGTATTGCAAACTCAGGCAAAGCTTTCAAAAAGTTCATTAACTGTTGAGGTAACCACATCCTGTCTTTTTTGCCATCAAAATACAGTTGTCAACAAATAATCTAAACTTAACTGTGTTCTCTGCCCCCCCCCATGAAGTTTACATTATTCCCTGATCATTATAGCCTTTTATAACATGGCTAACAAAATTAAACAAGAATATAACAAGTATGTCTCTTTCATCCCAAGATATAAGTATCCAAATTCTGACAAACTGCTATTGCCTGGAATATCAAATATATACTGATGTATAATACTTTTAGCTGCTGGCAATTTTTGTTTCTGAATTGATTATGCCAAAAGGTTTTGAATAGAAATGTTCATTCAAAAGAATAGAAAGCTTTTCTGATATGAGGCATTATTCCAGCCCCTGTCTTCCCTTGGAATTTTTGCATAAAATGCATTAGGACCCAGTGCCTATTTATAAACTTTATGTTCTGTACAAAACTACTCTGTTCTGTCTGGATAATATATGGTACAGTAATATTCTGTCTTACCCAGTTGCTTATATTTTTATCAGTGTTTTAATAGCTAGGTCCAGTAGAGAGACAGGTCTGCAATTATATGGATCTACCATGCTCCCATTTCTTTTGAGTAATACCACCCTTCTCACTTATTCAATAGATAGGGGTAGCCTCCTTCCCATACTAATTGTATTGATCAAATCGACTAACTTGTCTACAATTACGTCCCCTCCCCATTGTAAAATTCAGTTGGAAAGACCTGTCCCTGGACTTTTACTCCATTTATTTACAAATGGTCACTTGTATTTCCTCTTTTCTTATTTCTGCATCCATTTTGAGCCTTATATACTGTGAAATCTTGTATCTTGTTGTTTAACCCTGAAACAGTTTCTCTGTTCTTTCTGTTTATTCACTATTATATGACTCTTTGTAGGACTTTTGAAGACATGCCTAATCTAAAGGGAGCAGGTGACTCCCTGCCCCCCCCCCACTTTATCCAGTACTGTAGGTATGACTTGCTTTTGTTTCCTCTCCTTAAATTCACAGGTTATGTACACACTCAGCCTGTATACACTTAGCCTACTTTTCCTCATATAACCACCATACAGTGTCCCTGTTTGACCTTTCCACTTCTGTTTTTGTTAAAGTAGCCTGTTCCAGCTCCCATGCTAGAGTCATCTCTCCTATTTTATTATCTCTTTTGGGGGAAATTTTGTTTCCTACCTGCCGCTGAATTTGCCTCAGCTTTTAATCTTTTTGTATCATTATTTTTCTAATGTATTTCTTTGTCTTCCTTTATTCCACTACCAAATAAGCTCTAAAGTTAACCTTAATCCCCCTCCATTCAACCAGGTTGACTTAGCTTCAGTTCTATCCTCAGGAATTTCCTTTATTGTCTGATGTATGATATTCTTCAGTTTTTCTTGCTGTATATGAGATCTCCACTTATAGTAGCTTCACCAGTGAAATATCTTACATATTTCCTTCTTTATATTAAAATCCATACAACAAAGAGAGGGTTCATAACATGACTATTCTTAACGTCAATCACTAACCAAACCCTTGAAATATTACTGTACTACCAACAGGAAAAATCAAAACTACAAACCTGGGTTTCATAATTTCAAGTCAATATGGAGTTCTGCATGATGTAAGTTGCTCTTTCATATTTCATTACTAATTAGTTGGTGAGCTTGGTTGCTCTGTTGTTTGTATAAAATATGCTTATTTGCTTGCATAATTAAATTAAAGTTTCCCAACCTAGAATTTGGATATATTCGTGTTCTGCCATTCTATACTACATCTAAAAAATGCTTGAAAAACATGAATTTGTCTTTTCTTGGTGTATATGTATTTCCTATTAACACCCTACGCCTCTGCTGGTACTTCCATAAATTCACCCATATGTGTCTGGTCCTAGTTAAAGTTCACAATGAACACAGTTTTAAATGTTTGTGAAATAAAATAGAATAGCCAGTCCCTCTTTCTTCTTATCAAAATGGAAATTATGAAAATGTCGTCTGTTGTACAAAGTGTTGTTCTGTGGTCTGGTAATAATAAGCAAACATAGGATTTATCCAGAATTGTGATTGATATAATATGGTACAAAATGTACAATTGCACATGACACTGTGTGCTTCAGAATGGCTATCAGTGCTATGGCAGTTTAGCTATGTTAATTTTCTAGGGCCATTCATGGGCAGTGCATTTCCAGTCACTATAGATGTATTTCTTAGGTGGCCAGTGATTGTTTGTCTTGAACTGACCACATCTGAACAGATTATTTCAGGCTTAAGGATAATTTTTGCAGGTAATGACCAGACAGTAACGAGCTGCTAGAGATAAAGCATCACAGTTTACCTCATACAGTTTTAAAACCTTCACAATATATAAATTTCCTAATGGCATGGATGTAAACAATTATGATACAGATTAACTTTTTGCTCTATTTGGTGGCTTTGGGTTAGAATTGATGGAATTTATTATAAAAACAAATAAGCGTTTTAAAATAATGCTTGATGATTTAGATAAAATGAATAATATGCTTACAAATGATTTATTGTTTGATGTTAATAAGGTGCAATATGAGAGAATTTTTGAAAAAGTGGACAATAATGTAAAGTTGAACTTAGAGCGTAAAAGCAAGAAACTTTTAAGGGATGAAAATGACTATTTAAAAAAACAAGTGTATTTTCTACCAAAATGGTTTATTGGTTTCCAAAATGGTTTTGAACAGGTGGGTTACAACAGAGGTTTTGACCAACATTTACCACCATTAGGTGAAGATATACAGACTGATGAGAATACGAATGATTATGACCAGGGTGTAGACCAATATGAAGCCAATTTTCCCGTATTGAGAAGATCAGAATGTTTGGAAAATAAGAATAGGCAGAGGGATTTTTTAGGAGAGACTCATGTACAAAGAAACAACAGAGGCAACAAAAGGGGGGATACAGAAACCAATACAGGTAAATGGTATCAACATACATTCTAATATTGTGCTGACTAATAATGGCAAATGTGCTTCTTATGAAGGGTTTAAGATCTATAATTATACTGATTCGGTTTTGGATATAAACTATTTTTCTTTATTTAGGAAAGGGTTTAAGTTTGTCCCCACCTTCAGATTCAACACGGTGGATGTTATTACTGAGTTGAAGTTATTTACTAGGAAACTAAATTTTAAAATTTTGTTCAGGGGGACAGGATCTCCCTGGAAAGGAAGACAAATTTAAATTGAAAAAGAAAAGTTGTTTTAATCCACCATTGCACCCCCTTATTCTAGCTTTTGAAAAATCTTGTGAAGTAGATATTCAGAATGAGTTTAAACACTTTAGGCTTGAAAAACATTTTAATTTGAGTATTGAAGAACACACTTTACTTACAATTTAGAACAAACAAAGAGCTAAGAATTATGAAACCTGATAAGGGTGGGGGAGTTATTTTGTTTAACAGTATTGATTATATTAATAATCTTACAACAATTTTTTGCTGACAATGAGAAATATCAGGTTGCATCTAGAAATGAAGTCATGTTAGCACATAGAAAAATCCAACTATTCTTAGAAGATTTGCTGTTACAAAGAGCCATTTCAGAGGATTTATTTAACTTCCTGACTTCTGAACATCCACTTATCCCAACAGCCTTTGGCATCCCAAAAGTACACAAGTGCATAGATGATCCCCCATTTAGGGTCATTATTTCAGCACAAAATAGTTCCACATATACCCTTTGTACATTTGTAGATAGAATTCTTAAGGATATGATTGGTTTAGTGGATTATTTGCTAAAGGACTCTTGGGACTTTCTGTCTAAATTTAATGAGTCTTGGCACAACAATAGCATTATTTTTTCCACTGTTGATATAGTGGACTTATTCACTTCCATCCCTCACAAGGAGGGTTTGGATTTATTCTATGAAGCAGTTAGAGAACTCACTACATTTTCTGATACTATGCTGAATTTTTTGATGGCTGTTATGGACCACATTTTGTCCAATAATCATTTCACATTTGAGGGCGAATGCTATAGGCAAACACAAGGGGTAGCAATGGGGGCAACATGTGCCCCCATATATGCCAATAAGTTTTTATATGCATGGGAAAAGAAATACATCTTCACAAGTGCTTTTAAACCTTTATGGTGTACATACTATTGCTTTCTGGATGACGTGTTTATTTTATGGAATGATTCAAATGTTGACCTTGATGGGTTTTTGGACCACATCATTCAGATATGTGCATTTTTTAAATTTACAGCCAAACATTCTAGTGAGAAAATAGAGTATTTGGATGTGATTATTTCTAAGGACAAATCCAACAAAAAAATTGCCTCTAGAATATTTTGGAAAGACACCTTCTCCAGCAGCTACCTTGATTTTCAGAGTAGTCATCCCTTTCATATGAAAAGAAACACCTATAAGGGGCAGTTGGTAAGGGCTGAGAGAATGTGTTCTACATATGACACCTTCTTGGAAGAAGTTTCTAACATAACAGAAATGTTTAGGGTAAGGGGATACCCAAAAGGACTTCTTGAAGAAGTAACAAAATGAATAATGGAAGGATGGGGTTCAAAATATAAGCCCTTATTGGGAAGTGGTGTGACCATTCAAAAAATGGGTAGTCAACGTACTCATAGGGTCAATTTTTACACTAGTATGGTCATTCCTTATGGTTCAAGTGAATGTGCATTGAGAGACATTATAAAGAAAAATTGGCATATATTCAAATGAAACTCTGATATTTTTCACACACTTGGTGAGACACCAAGCTTTATATACAAAGCTGGGAGAAATTTTAAACATTTGACAAAGCACACTTTCATTAACAAGACTATGTGTATCAAAGGAACTACTAAATGTGGTATTTACAATCAATGCCCCTACATCTTAGATAGCGACGTGACCCTGATAGCTGGGCATGTTAGGGGCATTCCTCTACACAAGGGTAATTGTAATACGAGAGGTGTTATATATATTTCAGTTTGCCAAACATGTTCATATTACTATATTGACAAAACGGAAAGGAATTTTAAGACCAGAATATATGAACACCTTTATGCCATTAATAAGGGGAATGTAAATAATGCATTGTATAGGCACACATTAGTATGTGAGGGAGATACAAGATTTAAGTTTGCCATTTTAGAAGTTGTCCCAAGGAATTTTAGAGGTGGTTGGTGGGAACTTCAGGTTGATCTTAGAGAGTTTTATTGGATTATTAGATTAAATGCCACTGCTGAACCAGGGTTAAACAACCACATTTCCCTGGTTCCTGTTCTGAGAAAAAGAGCTTTAAACATCTGAAATTTTATTGTATTTTTTATAATATATTATTTTTAATAATGTAAAATTCAACATTTTCTAAAGTTTTTTGTGTGTATATTTAAAGTACAAAGGTTTTTAGTGTTTTAGTGTCTATGTCTTTAAAATTGTGGGAGAATAATTGACTAATTGATTGTTTTATTGCATATAAAGGGTATTGACTTGGAGCAATGTAATTTCTTCTGTTTCTTGTTCTGAGGAAGTCCCCAAGGTGTATACTGGGGAAGAAAGCACTTAACAATAAAGAGACTGGAGTAACATACTCTTTGTGAGCATTTTGTTTCATGTGTTGGGCTTATGGTGCAGCTACTTGCTCATATTGGCACCTTTGAAGTTTTATTAGAGTTAATAAAGATGCATGTTATAATGCTCAGGAAAGATATCAAAATAATGAGTCCGCATAAGAAACAACCCTGGCATAAGACAGATAGTTTCCTTTTTGTTTACCAAATGAAATTTGTGCAGCTATTACTTCAACACCAACAATGTTGTTCCAAAACTGGATTTAAATAACACTTTTACAATGCAGTGGCAGCCCAATGTTAGGAGATAAGTACAAAACTAATAATTTAGACTCCACAATAAGAATTCAGCAATGCTTTCCTAGCATGCAGCAGGTACAAGGCAATGACAAGGCAAACAAATGGCAATCAGGCCAAATTGCCTCTAGGACAGGGCTCCTTTTGTACAGTAATGATGGGGATGTGGCATGTGGAAATGTTACATGTGCACACGCACACACACACACACACACACACACACACACACACACACACACACACACGCACGCACACACACACACACACACATAGTTTCGTTACCAGAAGACCTAAGTCACTTTGAACACTATCTGGATTTTACTGGCCAATGGCATATGACAGAAAAGATGGATGACCAATGTAGTACCCCAAGCCCAAGAAGCATGGATGATAAGTACTATACTTCAAGGAGGCTTGATGACCAACACTATACTGCAAGAATTATGGATGAGCATCTTAATATCCCAAGAATTATGGATAACCAGTGCCATATACCAAGGGGCAAAGATCACAACTGCTATACAGTAAGAAAGAAGATTACACTATATGTGCCACACAACTCCAAAATGAGGACTCCATTGGTAACTGAAATTTCTTAGGGAATATATTGTAATTATGGCCAAAAGAGAAATAGAGTTAGAATAACTGTATGTACAGCAGCAGAAGAAGTCCTCTCCAAGAGTGAATCTTTGAGAGGTGAAACAGTAGTAACATAACAGAGTAATACATTTTGAACAAAAATGAGTCAACTTGATCAAAGTATCATTGACTTTAAGCTTACCAAGAGCACTAAACATGCATCAGACAGATCAATGTACTATTGCTTATATATATATATATATATATATATATATATATATATATATATATATATATGTGTGTGTGTGTGTGTGTGTGTGTGTGTGTGTGTGTGTGTGTGTGTGTGTGTGTGTGTATCTATCTAAATATCTGTCTATCTATCTATCTATCTATCTATCTATCTATCTAGCTATATGCAAATGAAACCAAAGGGTATAAAGGTCACTTAGACAAACCATATAGTAAAAACTGCAAGACAAACCTAGCCAAGTTAGAGTTTTCAGTGTGCAGTACCTTAAACCTCCTGTAATGGAGGACCATGGGATATATGCAAATAAGTCCTTAAGAACATATAGTGTTTTAGTTGGATAGCTTCCAAATGCCAATGACTTTTTACTTTAAGTCTTTATGGATACATTCACGATAATAAAGTCAAACCCCACCAGCTGTGGACATGCATGTTTCAGCTGTTTTAGTGACCTCATCAGCACAGCATAAGTTTATTGACTATACTTAAAAACGCAAGGTTTCAAATCAAGCCTGATGTCTATAGACAATAAGATGCCTGCAAAATATACCAACTAACATCCAAGCCAAAGGGTAAAAAGGTCACATAGATATACCATTTAGTAAAAACCGCAAGAAAAAACCCAGTCAAGCTAGTGTTTTGCAGTGTAACAATTTAAACCTATTGTAATGGAGGCCATGGGATATATGCAAAAGACCCCCTAAGAACTTACAGTGTTTCAGCTACAAGGATTCTTTCTATATATTTACAAAAACAACAACAAATACAAGGTAGAATGAAGTTACTGTTGCACTTATATATAACTATATATATATATATATATATATATATATATATATATATATATATATATATATATATATATATATATATATATATATATATATATATATGTAGTTTCCATATGTAACCAAATATAAATATTTTGTTTATTACAGATTTAAATTAGAGAATGTGTATTCTATTTAGGACAGTTACATTTATGTCCTTCTGTAAGCAATGAAATGAAAGTTTGCAAAGCAGCTACTGATCTATGTATTTATGTAGTAGTTGAAGAGTGCAGAGTTAAATTTAGAGAAAACACAACAGCGACTCTGACTGCTACTGCACAAAATAAAGGAAGGGCTTAGACTGCCAAGCTGCAAACTCAGATATTAGTTATTCCACCTTTACCTTATGCATACTGATACTGTATTAGATGAGGATTTTGGCTGTCTTGTATTCATAATGTAACATCAGTAGCACTGCCTTTAACAAATATACTTGTATGCTATGAAACTCTTAGCACACAAATTAATTAATCCTGCATGGCTTAAACTCTGGTCTTAGTGGAGCTTTTAAGTTAACTGAAATGCCTGCAAACAAACTTTTTGAATCTAGCAATGTAGAATAATTAAGAAAGACACATACAGATAATTTTACAGAGGATATATAGACATAAGGTAAAACAATCAGTCTTTGTTGTTTGAATACTGTTTTCTTTACATTATATTTATATGCATCTTATGCAGTTGTATTTTCTAGCATGCATTCATAAAATTGTCTATGAACAAATATATCCTTAAAGTATAAATTACATGTTGACCTGTAACAAAATAAAGAAAATGTCATAACATCGATTTAAATGTGGCATAAAATATTATGACAGGGTATAATGCAAACAGCAGGAAATTTCTACAATCTTGTCTGTGAAAATCTATTTATTTATTTTTCTAATAAGTGATCACTGCCTTCAGATGGATATATCAGAAAGCTTTATGAGGCAATTTCCATAGCTGAGGTAATTTAATGGTGTCTTAGATGAATCATTTTTGCAAGCGTAAAAGCTGACTATAGCAATGTCTGCAAGTTTATAATCACTGGTAACAAATGTAGTGACAGCTTCTAACTTGCATTATTCATTTATTTAATAGCGTTATTGAATATGCTTTTGTACCAATGAGGTACAGAAATATTAAAAAAGACAAAATTATTACACAGGACTTAAGACCTAAGAATTTCAATCTAAGCATAGAGTTAGTTGGGGTATGGGAACAAGTGTTTGCATCTGTACATGTAATCAGTAGCATTCTCATCTGGTCAGTGATCTTTTTAAGGCCTTATTTTAAAAAAGTAGGATTCTGATCATTCATTAAAAAAGTGAACCTTCTGACAAGTTGTCTCCATTATTTTTTGACAATGATTTTAGTATAAGAAACTTCTGCCATCGGCCTTTGTAATTGTGTATAACAGAATTTGAAGAAAGGAGACTGAAGCTTACATTTGTGCAAGCTAAAGGAAGAGTACAGTGCTGTGTGACAGTCATGAGCAAGGGAGAGTACCTAAAGGCATGTTTAAAAATCACTGTAGAGAAATATACTCTCTATAGAACTGAAATAAAAGCAGTCATAAACTATGCATGCAGTGAAGCAAATGAATGCTGTCTAATAATAAACATACCATTTATGGGAATTTATATGCATTATATAATAGAGGCCATTGGTTGTAGATCATGGACTAGATTCCAAAATAAAGTTGCGGACAGCAAAGCACGCTGACTGAAGACTTCAGTGCACTAGTGGCCGATGTGATTTCATAGACCTTTCTGACTCTTTGTGGTTGGAGAGTGAGTGCCTGTGCTTAACGTACCTGATTGGTCTGGTTGCTATTCGAGGCATCTACCAGAAAAAGGCTACAAGACTGCAGACCCTTGCATCATCTGGGACAAGACTGTGGCTCACCAAACAGGCCGTGGCCTGCTTCTCTTCCTGGGATTGGTGCTAACATTTTGCCTCTGGTGAGAGAAGAAGCAAAGGAGTATTATATCCCAAAAGAGTGAAGCTGTGCTGAGACCAGCATTAGTAGCAGCCAGGCAGTAGCCATTCATGCGACTCCCCTCTTTTCATCATTCTTGATAAGCTAATTCTTTATTTTTCTTGCTTGCTTGATTTCTTCCTAACTTCAGAATATCTGCCTAAATACTTCATCCTTAAATTTTCAGGGTCTACATATTAATTTCCCCTCAAGTGCTTGGCAGTGCTCTGTACAGACTCAGATACCCTGAGTAACATTTTTCCTGTAAAAGGAATATATAAGGAAACAGCTCCAGTACTTAGTAATAATAACCATCCTTGGCATGTCTAAAGGTCAGTTTCCTGTGCTTTCTTCTGTTAACCTGGTGAACTTGGGCATTCTGAGGCATGTAGCAACTGCCTCATGTACACAGACAACCCTCTCCTCTTAGCTCCCAACACTCAGACTTGTGAGAGATGCACTTATATATCCAAATTGGAAGCCATGCACTCTCAAGCTAAGACTGGAATAGCTGGTCAAGAGGAGAAGGTCAACACCTGCACCACACCACATGCAACACATAGCCTTCCAGAACACCCACCATCACAGCTCTCACATAAAAACACAAACCACACACCCACCTTCGTGGAGGCTCTCAAGAGAAATCGTCCCAAACAGCAGAGACCTCCAAGGCAGAAACGCAATCAACCACCACAACACAGCACAAATCACAAGACACATAGCTCACCTACACAGTGTGCCCCTCAACCTAAGTTCCTAAGACAAAACATCTTGCCCAATACACTAATAACAGGTGACTCAATAGTGAGGCACACTGATGTCCCACTCACTAGGTTGAATAAGGAGAAGGTAACAGTCAGCTGTCTATCAGGTGCCAGAATCTGACACATAGCCCACGCACTCAGGTCAATCCACAACAAGTACAAGTATGACTCTGTCACTGTCCATGTGGGTGTGAATGACCTGATATGCACCTCCCTGGACTACATGAAAAGAGACATGGAGGAGCTCTCAGATTATGTGGCCCAGGCAGGTATGACCCTAGCCCTTAGCAACATCCTACCATCACCGAGAATGATACCGCAGTACAAACAGAAAATGATTGACTTCAACAATTGGCTAAGTTTATAGTGTCATTCTAAGGGGATCCAGTATCTGTCTGCTTGGGATGACATGATTGATAGACCTTGATGCTTTGCCAGAGATTGCCTGCATCTGTCACCCCTGGGTTTCCAGATACTGGCTAAGGCTCTTGCCACCCCATAGTGCTTTTTTTAGGCAATGTTCCAAAGACCAAATTACCACCATAACAGCTATAATTAAATGCAATCTGAGGGTCATGCTTCTCAGTGCTAGAAGTCCAAATCTCAAGATGCATTTGCTTGAAACACTCCTCAAAATGGAGAACATCAACATTTGTGCTGTAACGGAGACTTGGTTTAAAGCAGCAGAAAGCACCCTATGCGCTACCAAGCTATAACTCATTGCACACCTTTTGGCCCCAGAACATGGACCAAAGCTCCAAAGGTGGTGATATCTCCATATTCATAAAGAATATGCACACCTCCAGACTAGCAGCCCAGTATAACGCATCTGAGATACTTCAGGTACAACTAACATTGGGTAAGACTGCGATTCAGGTCCCCAACCATGTCCCAAGACTCTCACTCCACGTTCCTAAGCACCCTGGAAACTAATAGGGTCCAACCCAACACTCTCATACTAGGTGATTTCAACTACCCCTCCATCAACTGGGAAAACTACTCATGCACCAATACACTGTCCCAATGCTTCCTAGAATTCATCAGTTCCAATGCCCTGGACCAGCTCATTCTTACCCGTACTAGAGGAAGCAACATCTTTGACCTGGTTATTACTAACATGGGCAACTGTTGTTCTACACCAATAGTCAATTCCTCCCTGGTTAGATCAGACCACAAACTAATCACCATGGAAATCCACATCTCACCCACAACCCCCATAAAGGTAACCATCATGAAAAACTTCTCCAAAGCTGACTTCGGGCTCCTAAAAACAGAGGTGGCAAACTTCACAGCACCCATGTCAATAGAAAATAGATGCATGACTGCTGAATCATACACCAATGCACTGTGTGAACACATACATAAATGCATGGAACTAGCCATACCCAACAGAACCAAGACGCTCTCCTTCAAAAAAAGGAAGCCAATCTGGTGGTCCCCTGCCATTAATAAACTTTACAACAGAAGGAAGAAACTGTTTCAGAAAAAGGTGAAGTCCCAAGACTGGAAAACCCCATTATTAGCTTCAACAAAAAGTTGAAATCCCTCATCAAAACATCTAAAGCCAGCTATGAAGGCAGAATTGCAGCAGACACTAAAAACAACCACAAAGCCTTCTATAGTTATATCAAGAATCTCCACAGCAATACCCAGGTTTGCTCTGAGTTACTGCACAATGGTACCTGCTATACTAAGCCAACAGATATTGCCAACATACTGGCTGACAGATTCAGTGCCAACTTTACCTCTCTCTCCTCCCCCAAAGGACCAATCACAATACCAGAGGAATGCCAGACACCCAGCATTACTGCAGCACAGGTTAAAGCTGCATTGTCTAAGGCCAAGAATACAGCTTCCATAGGACCTGACAATATCCCTGGATGTGTTCTGTATGAAATACAAAGTGAACTGGCACCACATCAGTGTGCCCTGTTCAATTACAGCCTCACCTCAGGCTTTGTCCCTACGGAATGGTGCACTGCAACAGTCATCCCTCTCCATAAAGGGGGAGCAACTACAGGCCCTGGGAATTATCACCTCATTAGCCTGATGAGTCTGATATATAAGGCTATGGAGCGCATCATCATGGACCTAATTAACAAGGATATAGAGACTCTCCAAATGCTATATCCCACGCAGTTTGGTTTTGTGAAAGGTAGTTCATGTCTGTTCAACCTGGTTGACTTCTTTCAGTCAGTCACCAGAGCTGTGGATGAGGGCAAGGCAGTTCATACAGCCTACCTCGATCTGGCCAAGGCCTTTGATACCATTCCCCACTCAGGAATTATTGATAAACTCACCAAACTGGGCTTCAACCCCTATATCACTAGGTGGGTTGCAGATTGGCTCACAGATAGAACCTACAGTGTGAAAGTAGCGGACACCAAGTCAGACTGCTGACCAGTCACGAGTGGAGTCCCACAAGGATCGGTCCTGGGTCCTCTCCTGTTTGATATCTACTTCTCAGATGTCCAGGCCAACATGGAGGAACACTGGCTGACCAAGTTTGCAGATGACTGCAAGCTGAGAGCCATTATTATCTCCCCAAGTGATGTAGACATCCTACAGATAGGCCCCACTGCTGTCAAAACCATGACATTAAGCTTAATGCCAAAAAATGCATTGTCATCCCCTTTGGGAAAAACTCAGTTCCCACTAATTACCACATCGATTGGAGCACACTGAACACTGAAGGCGTTATACGAGATCTGGGGGCACAGGTTGACAGCAACCTCTCTTTCGACCACCACATTGCCACTGTGGTCAGAAAATCCTTTTATGTGGCACATCTCATTACCAAGGGTTTTGCATTTAGGAAGAAAGAGGTCATCATCTCTCTCTACTCTTCCCTCATCTCTGTCTACTCTACCCTCATTAGGCCAATCGAGTATAATTCCCCATTTGCCATGTACCTCACTAGACACATGCAACAGCTGGAAAGACCACAGACGTACCTTACAAGGAGGATCCTGGGCCTTAAACACATGTCCTACATGGACAGACTAAAAAACTCCAGCTATTCTGTCTCATATCATCTACTAAGAGGCGATCTCTACTTGACTTTCAATGCCATGTCTGACTCAGCTCTGTTAGAAATGCTACAATTAAAGAAATCCAAATCCCTCCACATCACATGCTCCAGAGACCTCAACCTCATTACCACAATCAACAAAATATGCTGGAGGGACAGGTTCATAACCCATAGAATGCCCATGCTTTGGAACAGACTTCCCATACATGTCAAACAGAGCACCTCACTGGCCCTCTTATAGAAATCTTGATGAGTGGATGGGAAATAGAAAGTTCACCCCGAGGACCACTCCAGTAGCTCTATTTTATAGGTATTGGGAACTAACGTTGGGTGGCATGATGCCAGGGCACTTCTATGGGCTAGGCTTGTAAAGGCTCCAAGACCATTAGCCTGGTACACACCTATGAACCTATGACCTTATGTAATTTTCTATTAAGCGTAAGGTGATTGCAGACTATGTGCACTCCTGTCAGATTCCAAAACACAATGTGTGAGCCCAGTGCAGCTTAAATGTGACAAAATGCTTTGTCAACAACTTCAAAAAACACAAGCTGGAGGCCATAGTTATATGTCACAAGATCAATAAGATTATTACTGAATCCTGCAGAATCCACAGCATTACTCTAAAAAAAAAATTAACTGGCATTTAATGTATTACAGCAGGTTAGAGTACTGCAGGTCATACAAGAAGATATGGAAATATATCCTAGAAGGCAGTCAGCTAGATGCTGAGCCAAGGTACATATAAACCAGATCTCTGATTAGGAAGTAATCAACAGGTACTGATTAACAGAGAGGCGGTGCAGGCTTTGTGTGACATGTGTGCCCTGCACATGTATGCGTATACATTGTGAGGTAACTCTGTACCTATAGAAACCAAAGTTTGTCTGAGCCTAGATATACTGGCTTCTGGAACATTTCAAAAGCATATGGGAGATGCCATAGGAGTGTCTCAGACAGCTGCCAGTCACATCCTCTCCCAGTTCCTGGCAGCAATGTGCAACAAGATGGATGAGTACATCCTTTTCCCGTATACATTCATACAGCGAAGAACTGTCATATGCCATTTCTATGTCATTGCCAACTTCCCCCTTGTCCTCTGTGCACTAGACTGCACCCATGTTCCTATTAAAACCCCTGCTGTACCTGAAGAAGAAATGTACATAAATAGGAAGGGGTAGCCATTGCTGAATTGTCAGGTGGCATGCTCCATAGATTACATTATAACAAATATGGCAACACACCCTGGTAGTGTCCATAAGTCCACTATATGAAGGGAAAGTGATCTGAGGGCTGCTTTCCAACATGATTAAATACCTGAGGGACTACTGCTTTGTAAGTACTGGACCACAGCTATGATGTAATCAGAATCCACACCGGTCAACAGAATGCATGATGACAATATATATGTTGTCTCCTTCCACAAACAACTGGCTGCAGCTACGAGTATCCACTTGAGCTGAGGCTAGTGATGCCATACAGAGCCTCATTCAGCCATACTGAGGATGCATAAAATAGATCAGACATACTGTGACATGAAACACCACTAAGTGAGTGTTTGTCATGCTGAAATCCAGGTTCAGATGTCTGGCCACACTGCAATACACACCAGAAAATGCAACATAAATGATTACTCTGTGTGCCAAGCTACACAACATGTTAACAGAAAAACATGGTAGCTAGCCATTTGCAGGTGTGGGTGGCCTACCTCAAGAATACCAGACATCTGAAGATGACATATCACTACTGTAAGAGGAATATCAGGAGGACACTGAGGGGGGGAGAAATAAGCATGCATGACAGAGGATGCAGCCATATGTCTACCTAAGGCAACATGTTAGCATCTGACACACACCTTTAAGTCATGACAAGTCACATGTACATTAGTACACAGAGTAAACATTGATATTCATGTGTTGTCCCCCAGCAGCAGTACAGTTCACAACTACTGAAAATGACCCATTAGCTGTGCACATTGATCATTATACATAAAGTAATCTTTATGTATACCAATTTGAACATACACAAAACACTGCAGAAACATTGATACTGGAAGACTGTCTGCAAGATATATCCTCATAGTGAACACACAGGCACATGTGTGGGATGCATGAGATGTGCATATTAGAGGTTATCACTGGGCAGGTAGCATATCATCATACAGATTAATAACATGGAACATTACCTGTCAAGATTAATAACATGGAACATTACCTGTCAAATAGCCACTGTCACAAGAAATCTAGGTCCATCATGTGTATGGGAATGTATTGGTAAATACATACTCCAAGGTGGGGCTTTATAATAACAGTGCTGCCTCACTTGCACATGTTACCACTGTAGCATGGGTCATTTCCAGGTAATATATTTGGAAACATACAGAGTAGCAATGACAGTGATCCCACAACATGCATGCAACATACATTAATGCTGGGGATACAGCAGCATAGGTATATCTAGATATGTGTGTGCAGATTCAGTCAGATATGGGAAGGCACACATGAGAAATACAAGTAAGCATGGCAATTGAAAATGAAAACAGGTACACAGAAATGCAGTGAGTGCTGATGTTAGGCATGTACAGTACCACATTAAAATGCCTAGGTGACACAGATATGCATACAGAGGCATATTTGTGCATGCGTGAATGGCAGACAATGAGGAAAATTGTAATGTAAACATCACTCCTTTCTGTCCAAATAATGTAAACATGAAAGCATGATATCGTATATTGCATTAATGTCATCAGTCAGTACTAACATATGTCAATGTCAAAGAGGCAACGCATATCAACAATTGAATCTAGTCACCTAGGTCAGAAAAATGACCCAAAAAATCCTGTGGCATCAGGCATTTCAACAACCACCTACAGACTACTTTGCCAGTGGTGAGCACAGCAGTCATAACTGCCACAGGGTCAGAATGATACAAAAGGACTCATATTGGACCAACTGTCAGTTTTACTCTAAAGCAGTCCTTGGCACCCACGCTGATGGCTCACACCTGGCTGCCCTGTCACATCTGTAAACATTTGGCCCATGCTGCTGTTCTGAGGAGCTGGATATGGAGACACTAGCATTTAGAGACACAATGTGGGAAAGAGCATGACTGCGATGTGACCCTCTGGATGTGGCTGCTAGGCTCACAGTAGTGTGGCCAACAACAGATGTGTGTGCACATTGCAGCACAGACATTGATGTCAGATAGCCAAATGTGGGTTAATGAAAGGGAGTTTGCCTCTGTCCTCTGGAGGTAGTCTGCTTAGTACAGTTAGGGCATATAACACCTAGCTAGTATTATGGTATTGCTGTAGCACCACCATAAAAAGGCTTTGAATGGAGCATGCAACAAATAATGCACTGTCATGCTGTGCATTCAATACTGCCATGAGTTCTTCATGTCTGCCTGCCTGACATTCATGTAACACAGCTGGTGTGCTACATGATCAATTCATGATCAAGTGCATGAAGGTCAGATCCATGACACTACTGTGAATGTTCATTCACATGTAAGAGTAGGTGGCCACCCTCTGACATGCATCCATGCACACCAGCTGTACTAATACATGTACTGTGACAGGCAGTAGTGCTCTGTCATGGGGTTGTCACCTTCATTACCAGACTACATGAGACAGTGGGTCACAGACCTCATCATGTCTGGAATCTGATGTTCTCACATCATCAGAGTGGCTGGCCACATTTCTTCCATATATGAGGCTATAATATGAACCACATGGCTGTTCTCTTCTAGGCCAGACTATATAAATAAATCAGTTGCCTGTGTGCCACAGGTCATGCTATCATGGTGAAACACATCACATCCTACCTCAGGATAAGTGGGCGGGATACTGTAGGAGGCAAGTGGTGTACGTGCTACAACAAGAGACAGATGACATAGGTTACATACATTCACACAAAACACACAATGCAGTGTAGAATGACATATGGGGCAACTATATGACTGCATTGTAGGACTACATGAGTATATGGACTTACTAGGGAGTTGTGCCTGTGCATGGTTCAGGGACCTGTACAACAGACAGATGACATGTATGTTACATATTGAACACATATGACAACTGGGACTAATAAAAAAATAATAAAACCTACCTGATATGTCCTCTTGTGACTCCACTGCTGGAGTTGAAATGCAACTGTCATGGAGAAAAATTGACATCAGAATATCATCATTAAGCACATAACAGTCATCAGGTAGCATTCCAACAGAGGTATAACACACAGGAGATAATATAGACACATTCTGGTTTACTGAAGCTGATGTGAAGATAGTTTGTGTCCTAGGCAGGTGAAGAAGAACACAATAGTCACAAAGGGCACAGATTGTATTATCAATAGTGTCATATATTAAACAGATGGAATGTCTTACCATTGACGTCCTCCCTGTTTGGAAGTGTATCATCTGTCATAATGTGGATTATGACAAGGTACACAAATGTTAACATGTGGGTATGCTTCACAGTCATGAATGCAGGCAGAGGCACAGGACAGCTATGGCAAAAACTAATAGGATATGGAGACACCTCTGTGACAAACAGCACACATATCATCTAGATTTACCTGTATATGGAAAACCGTGACATGAATATCATACATCACAATTGTGCTACTAAGTGATGCAACCAACAAACAAGGTGGACAACCATACTTGGTTTATCTGTGTGTACATCTGCATGGCCAATGTCTTGCGATAGTGTACCTGTAAGTTATAATGACAGGAAAAAAAATCAACATGCGAGTATACCCCACTGTCATGACAGGTTGCCGAGGCACAGAAAGCTATGGATCACAGTAACAGTATATGGAGACACATATGTGACATGTGTTGCTACTGTGCATATGTTGATCGACGTAAGCAATTGAAAAAACAAAACATCAACATGTTGCTGGGAGTGTTATATATGTACTATGTTGCTAAGATAACATGCCGTAACACTTATGTTGGGCATCTACTTCATATGTGTTTCCACCTACATTGTGCAATACTGCTGCTGGAACACAAATATAACAATACATTAAATATTTGCGAAATAATGATACTTAATGAGCTAGTATGTATGCTGCAATGTTTTTAAATGTAGGAAATACATGTACATCTTGGAACACCTGCTTCAGTACCTACCCTGGGTATGTGAAGATCATGACTGGTGGTAAGATGTGATGCCAGAAACACTGTTATATCATCTGAGAAGTCAAGGATGGCCCACATAAAGAAGCATTCCTTTCCCTTTTATAGCCGAGTATTCTGTTAGCTACATGGAGGATCATGTCAGAGCAACATTGATAACAGGACTCCATGGATCAATTGTAACCACCTACAGCACTGATCATGTTTGTCAGATCTGTCCACACTTTCTTCCTTCACACAGTATTTTCTGTCTGTCCATTGAGGATGTGGCATGCTATAGCAGAGCCTCAATTACAATGTCATTCTCTTTGTGCAAAAAAACTGTCTCCTCTTCTTCCTTTTGACATCTGGAAAATGGTGCGATATGCACATGTTATACCTTATATAGAAGCTCACATATTGACATGATGTTACAAGCTTATGTCATTTGACTTGGTTTCCTCTCATTTACAGTGCAATGGTATGCAAAATAATCATTGTCATGTATATTACTGTTATGTATAGAAGAACATGATGGATATGAAAACAATATATAATACATTTAACAACTCATTTGTCACTCGTCCCTCTCTAAAATAAATGACAAGCAGGTGGAGTATTTTGTTTAGATGCTGTAGTACACAGAAACACATCAGGATGGATAGCAGCATCATAAAATATAAACAAACTCTTTAACAGACAGACCTTAAAAACATACATGCGTACATCTCAACAGCTTACTACAAAATGGCAGTCTGGCTCATACGTGCTCAGTATTTATACACTTGTGCAAGCCCTTAGATAGCTTCTTAAAGGTGCATACACACATTGATCTACATCCTCCCTCTTAAAAAGATTGACCGTTGTAAAAATAATATTAGAGTTATACATGCATTACTATAGACATTAGAAACAAAACACAATGTTCATGTTCAAGTTGCCTTGTATCTGACAGGGTTTAGAGATGTAATCATATCTCATAACATAACAATCTGGACTGAATTTAGCAACAGGGACAGTCTTCAGTGAACATCTCGTATCAGGAACTTCTGGATTTGTCACAGGAATGGGAATGTCCTCTGGAATTGGAACACCAGACAACTCACTCTGAGATAAAGAGTCTTTCTCACAGGCTATGTGCTGTGGTATAAGCTTAGACACTGGTCTTAAATGTTTCTGATTCCACCTAAAGTCTGCTCTTTGTGATTCCAGAATGTATGCTCTTGGCTCTGAGCAAATATTCTTCACGACACCAATCCAATCATAACCTTCAGACATTTGCATTCTCAGCACTTTTCCTTCTCATAATGGATTAAGCAGTTTCCTGATTTTATCATAGTAGGACTTCTGGGTTAAGCGTTTCTTCAACAGATTGGCTTTTACTGACCTGTTGTTCTTGACATATGGAACCAACAATTGACAACTGATTGGTAATGTGGTTCTGGCTTGTCTCGACAGAAGTCTTTGAGCAGGTGAACCAAGATGTTTATCATGAGGAACATTTCTGAGAGTCAAGAGATTCAGGAAAACATCACTATTATTTTGTTTTGATTTTTCTAGTAACTGTTTTGAACTGTACCGTCTGCCAAACAAACCATTTGACTGTGGGCACTCAGGGCTACTCATGACATGAGTAATGTCCCATTCTTCAGCAAATCCTTCAAACTGTTGGCTTGTAAACTGCGTGCCATTGTCAGAAATAACTTTGTGTGGACTACCATGTACTGCAAAATGATGCTTTATCTTGGTAATGACAGTACTGGATGCTAAGTTGGGAAGTTGGTCAGTCTCAAACCACACTACTTGCTAGTCCTTCACCTTACTACTACTCATAAACTAATTCACAAACCACAAGACTGCCCAGTCCTCAGCTCCTTACTCACCATCTAAACCCCCCTGAGACCACTACGGTCAGAACAACAACACTTACTCCACATTCATAAACCTAACTTAGCAGCAGGTAAGCTTCTATACTCCTGGACCATAGCTAAACTTTTCCCTGCTCTACACAGTGAGCACTCCCCTCCTAGTTTCAAAACCACTCTACAAAAATACCTTTCCTCAAAGTCACAAACCACAAGACTGCCCAGGCCTCAGCTCCTTACTCACCATCTAAACCCCCTTAGACCACTACAGTCAGAAGAACAACACTTACTCCACATTCATAAACCTAACCTAGCAGCAGGTAAGTTCATAGGTTCATAGTTTAGTACTAAGCTAACTGCCCTTGCGAGCCATTTTAAGCCTAGCCAATTATCCTTTGTGAGACTCAAACCCTGCACCTTGTGTTTGTAAGGCAAACACCTTAGCCATTAAGCCACCCTCCCAACCCCCCATTTCCCCTTATCTACGCAGTGAACACTCCCCTCCTAGTTTCAAAACCACTCTACAAAAATACCTTTCCTCAAAGTGGGTTTGTAATTGCTCTTCCAAACCTCCTACTCCTCACTATGCCATCACCTTATGTCTTTTTTCTCTCCAGAACTACTCCTGCTTATATACTACCCCCACTCTCTATTTCACTCTTCTCTCTCTCCCTTCTTATGTTTCACCTCAGCCTACCTATCCTCTCTAATAGTAGTCCTTTGTAGTGAATATTCCCTTCAGGGAATCCTTATTCATAAGTATAACCCTCTGCAGACTAAATTTTTTTTTTATTTTTCTATGACACATTGCAACCCTTCTGTATTCAATCATACTTTATTGTGATAATTTACTATAAATGACACAGAAGTTTGAAACTTATGTTTATTTTTGCAACCAGTGAATTAAGTCTTATCCTAAACTGTACATATGATACTTCAGGGTTATGCTGATTGTTATCTCGTATATGTTAAGCTACTCTGTATTTTTGTATTCTATTGTTTTGTGATATTGGAGCTTTTCTCCCTGGGTCTCCACTGAAAATGGGCTCATTTTGGCTCAGTGTACTTTCCCGGTAAACAAACATCAATAAATAAATAATAAATAAAGAAGTTTGCTTTTCTTGTAGACAAGACTGAAGTTATACTTTTGCAAACTCAGCAGCATGCATTGCAGTCAGGCTTTCTCAAGATAGTGACTAGGGGTTCGTGGTCTGTTTCGATCTGGATAGGTCTACCATAAATGTAATCATGGAACTTTGAACATGCAACCATAATTGCCAAAAGTGTTTTCTCAGTCTGGACATACTGCACCTCAGTTTGGTTACGAGTTCTCAATGCATAGGCAATAGGTTGATCCTCTTGTGCCACTCAACCAAAGCTCCTAAGGCAAAACAGCATGCCCAACACACTAGTCATAGGTGACTCGATAGTGAAACACACTGATGCCTCACTCACTAGGTTGAGTAAGGAGAAAGTAACAGTCAGCTGCCTGTCAGGTGCCAGGATCCGCCACATAACGCACGCACTCAGGTCCCTCAACAACAGGTACAAATATGACTCTGTCATTGTACATGTGGGTGTGAATGACCTGAGATGTACCAACCTGGACTACATGAAAAGAGGCATGGAGGAGCTCTCGAATTATGTAGCCCAGGTGGGTATGACCCTAGCCCTGAGCAGCATCCTACCATCACCCAGAATTATATCACAGTACAAGCAGAAAATGATTGATTTCAACAATTGCCTAAGTTTCTGGTGTCAATCTAAGGGGATCCAGTATCTGTCTGCCTGAGATGACATGATTGACAGACCTCGATGCTTTGCCAAAGATGGCCTGCATCTGTCACCCCTGGGCTTCTGGATACTGGCCAAGGCTCTTGCCACCACTATAGTGCCTTTTTTAGGTGGTGTTCCAAAGACCAAATTACCGCCATAACAGCTACAAACCAATGCAATCTGAGGGTCATGCTGCTCAGTGCTAGAAGTCTAAATCACAAAATGCACTCGCTCAAAGCACTCCTTAAAATGGAGAACATTGACATTTGTGTTGTAACAGAGACCTGGTTCAAGGCAGCCCAAAGCACCCCTGCACTACCAAACTATAACTCATTTCACATCATTCGGCCCCAGAACTTGGACTGAAGTATCAAAGGCGGTGGTGTTTCCATATTCATAAAGGATGCACACACCTCCAGACTGGTAGCCCAACATAATGCATCAGAGATACTTCAGGTGCAGCTAACACTGGGTAAGACAGCGATTCAGGTTGTAGCCTGCTATAGGTCCTCAACCATGTCCCAAGACTCACACTTCACATTCTTAAGCACCCAGGAGAATATTAGGTTCCAACCTAACACTCTCATACTGGGCAACTTCAACTACCCCTCCATTAACTGGGAAAGCTACTTATGTACCAGTACACTTGCCCAATGTTTCCTGGAATTCATTAATTCCAATTCCCTGGACTAGCTCGTTCTTACCCCCGCTAAAGGTAGCAAGATCCTTCACCTGGTTATTACTAACATGGCCGACCGTTGCTCTACACCAATAGTCAACTCCTCCCTGGTTAGATCCAATCACAAACTAATCAACTAATCACCTTGGAAATACACCCCCCCCCCGCAAAGGTAACTACCATGAAAAACTTCTCCAACACTAACTTTGGGCTCCTAAAAACAGAGGTGGCTAACTTCACAGCACCCATGCAAATAGAGAATAGTTGCATGACCGCCAAATCATACACCAATGCACTGTACAAACACGTACACAAATGCATGGATCTCGCCAAACCCAATAGAACCAAGACGGTTTCCTCCAAAAAAAGGAAGCCAATCTGGTGGTCCCCTGCCATAAACAAACTCTACAACAGAAGGAGGAAACTGATGTGGAATAAGGTGAAGTCCTATGACTGGAACATCTCTCTTATCAGCCTCAACAAAAAGTTGAGATCCCTCAACAAATTCTCTAAAGCTAGCTATGAAAACATAATTGCAGCAGAAAGTAAAGACAACTACAAGGCCTTATATAGTTATGTAAAGAATCTCCATGGCAATACCCAGATTTGATCTGAGCTACTGCACAATGGTACCTCCTATACCAAGCCAACAGATATTGGCAATATACTGGCCAACAGATTCAGTGCCAACTTTAACCCCCCAAAGGACCAATCAAAATACCAACAGATTGCCAGGCACCCAGTATTACTGCTACACAATTTAAATCGCAAAGGCTTTCAACACCATTCCCCATTCTAGAATTATAGGCAAGCTCACCAGCTTGAACATAAACCCCTATGTCATGAGATGGGTTGCCAACTGGCTCATGGATAGAACCCACATGGTGATAGTTGCAGGCTCTACGTCCGACTCTAAACTGGTTACAAGTGGCATCCCCCAGGGCTCAGTCCTAGGACCCCTCCTGTTTGGTATATACTTCTCAGAGGTACAGGCAAGCATAGGAGGACTATGGCTGACCAAGTTCGCAGATGACTGCAAACTAGGGGCCATAATTGATTCTCTGGCTGATACAGACACCCTTCAGATGGGTCTTACTGAGATGGATACCTGGTGTCAAAATCATGGCCCCAAGCTAATTACCAAAAAGTGCATAGTCATCCCCTTTGGAAAAAACAAAATACCCGTGAACTACCACATAGGTGGTAGTCCCCTAAATACAGAAAATGTAATAAGGGATCTGGGGACCCAAGTAGATAGTAATCTCTCCTTTGATAATCATATTGCCAAAGTGGTTAGAAAATCCTTCTATGTGGCCCACCTAATCACAAAAGGGTTCGCATCTAGAACAAAAGAGGTTATTGTGCCTCTCTACTCATCACTCATTAGACCCATCATAGAATACAATGCCCCATTTGGGATGTACCTTACAAGACACCTGCAACAGCTGGAAAGGCCACAAAAGTACCTCACCAAGAGGATTACTGGCCTCAAACAGATGCCCTATGCAGCCCGACTCAAGAAATTCCAGCTGTACTCAGTTGCATACCACTTACTCAGAGGTGATCTCTGCCTGACATACAAGGCCACGTCCAACCCAGAATTGATGGACATGCACCACCTAAAAAAAAAAAACAAATCCCAGAGAGTCACATGCTCTAGAGATATAAACCTCACCACAACAATAAATAGGACATGCTGGAGGGATATATTCCTACCCCAGAGACTCCCCATGCTTTGGAATAGGATTCCAATATACATCAGGCAGAGCCCCTCACTAACACTCTTCAAGAGAAACCTTGACGGGTGGATGGGAAACAGAAAATTTACCCCGGAGATCACTGCACTGGCTCTGCTGGACAGTGGCGCAGGGAACAAATGGCTCTGCTGGACAGTGGCGCAGGGAACTGATGGCTCTGCTGGACAGAGGCACAGGAAACTAATCTAAGGAGGTAGCGAAAGCCAACACATTCTGGCTAGGCTTAAAAATGCCCTTGGGTAGATAGCCTAGTACTTACCTATGAACCTATGAACCTAAAATAGCACTGTCCAAGGCCAAGAATAGAGCTTCTATGGGACCTGACAATATCCCTGGCTGTGTTCTACATGAACTACAGAGTGAACTAGCACCTCACCTGTGTGCCCTGTTGAATCATAGCTTCACCTCAGGCTTTGTCCCTACCAAATGGTGCACTGCTACAGTCATCCCTCTCCACAAAGGAGGAACAACTACAGACCCTGGGAACTATCGCCCCATTAGCCTGACAAGTCTGATATGCAAAGCTATGGAACGCATCATCATGGACCTAATAAACAAGGGTATAGGGAATCTCCAAACTCTGGATCCCACACAGTTTGGTTTTGTGAAGGGTAGATCATGCCTGCACAACTTGGTTGACTCCTTGAGTCAGTCACCAGAGCTGTGGATGAAGGCAAAGTTGTTCATACAGCCTACCTTGATCTGGCCAAGGCCTTTTATACCATTCCCCACTCAGTAATCACAGAAAAACTCACTAAGCTAGGCATCATTCTCTATATCACTAGGTGGGTTGCAAACTGGCTCACAGACAGAGCCCACAGTGTGAAAGTAACTGACTCCAAGCCAGACTGCTGACCATTCATGAGTGGAGTCCCACAGGGTTCAGTTCTGGGTCCTCTCCTGTTTGGTATCTACGTCTCTGAAGTCCGGGCCAACACTTAGGGACTCTGGCTGACAAAGTTCACAAACTATTGCAAGTTGGGAGCTATTATTAACTCCCTAAGTGATGATGACATCCTACAGAAAGGCCTCACTGAGACCAACGACAGGTGTCAGAACAGAATCATGGCCTTAAGCTCAATGCTTGACTTATAAAGCCATGTCTGACCCAGCTCTGTTAAAAATGCTACATCTAAAGAAATCCCAACCCCTGTGCACCACATGCTGCAGAGACCTCAACCTCATTACCACAATCAATAGAAAGTGCTGGAGGGACAGGTTCATAACCCAGAGACTGCCCATGCTATGGGATAGACTTCCTATAGGTTCATAGGTAGATACTAGCCTATTGGCCCTAGGGCCTATACAAGCCTAGCCAAAAATGTACCCTGGCTTTCGCCACCCAAGAAAATTATTTTCCTGTGCCCCTGTCAAGCAGAACCACAGAAGTGATCTCCAGGGTGAATTTCTTATTACACATCCAATCATCAAGATTTTTCTTGAAGAGTGCTAATGAGGAGCTCTGTTTGACATAGATAGGTAGTCTGTTCCAGGGTATGGGAAGTACATACATGTCAAACAAAACGCCTCACTGGCCCTCTTCAAGAGAAATCTTGATGAGTGGATGTTAAACAGAAAATTCACCCCAGGGATCACTCCAGTGGCTCTACTCAACAGAGGCTCTGGTAATAAGGTCAGGTGGCATGATGCCAGGGTAATCCTATGGGCTAGGCTTTAAAAAGGCTCCATGGCCATTAGCCTAGTACACACCTATGAACCTTTGAACCTATTTGTGTGATTTTCTGTGAGCTCATATATCTGACAAATATCAATGGCCTTATTCAAAGTTAAATCACTGTCATGAAGCAAAATCTTTCTTACAGAATCATCTTTAATACCACACACAAGTCTGTCCTTTATCAAATCATCCCTTAAATCACCAAATCTGCACGTTTAGCTTTATTTCTCAGTTCAGTTATATATGCTGCAAATGTTTCACCAAGACTCCAAGCCAGACTGCCAACCATTCATGAGTGGAGTCCCACAGGGTTCAGTCCTGGGTCCTCTCCTGTTTGGTATCTACGTCTCTGAAGTCCGGGCCAACACTTAGGGACTCTGGCTGACAAAGTTCACAAACTATTGCAAGTTGGGAGCTATTATTAACTCCCTAAGTGATGATGACATCCTACAGAAAGGCCTCACTGAGACCAACGACAGGTGTCAGAACAGAATCATGGCCTTAAGCTCAATGCTTGACTTATAAAGCCATGTCTGACCCAGCTCTGTTAAAAATGCTACATCTAAAGAAATCCCAACCCCTGTGCACCACATGCTGCAGAGACCTCAACCTCATTACCACAATCAACAGAAAGTGCTGGAGGGACAGGTTCATAACCCAGAGACTGCCCATGCTATGGGATAGACTTCCCATAGGTTCATAGGTAGATACTAGCCTATTGGCCCTAGGGCCTATACAAGCCTAGCCAAAAATGTACCCTGGCTTTCGCCACCCAAGAAAATTATTTTCCTGTGCCCCTGTCAAGCAGAACCACAGAAGTGATCTCCGGGGTGAATTTCTTATTACACATCCAATCATCAAGATTTTTCTTGAAGAGTGCTAATGAGGAGCTCTGTTTGACATAGATAGGTAGTCTGTTCCAGGGTATGGGAAGTACATACATGTCAAACAAAACGCCTCACTGGCCCTCTTCAAGAGAAATCTTGATGAGTGGATGTTAAACAGAAAATTCACCCCAGGGATCACTCCAGTGGCTCTACTCAACAGAGGCTCTGGTAATAAGGTCAGGTGGCATGATGCCAGGGTAATCCTATGGGCTAGGCTTTAAAAAGGCTCCCGGGCCATTAGCCTAGTACACACCTATGAACCTGTGAACCCATTTGTGTGATTTTCTGTGAGCTCATATATCTGACAAATATCAATGGCCTTATTCAAAGTTAAATCACTGTCATGAAGCAAAATCTTTCTTACAGAATCATCTTTAATACCACACACAAGTCTGTCCTTTATCAACTCATCCCTTAAATCACCAAATCTGCACGTTTAGCATTATTTCTCAGGTCAGTTATATATGCTGCAAATGTTTCACTGGGCTTTTGATCCCTTGTATAAAATAAGTGCATTTCCATTGTAACATTTGTCTGGGGGGTTACACATTTCTCTAAATTTATGTTTTAAGCACTCAGGGACCTCCATTGACTCAGCTGGTACAACAATAGGACAGTTTCTCCTCTCTCCTGTATAGATAGCAGGTGCATACAGACATGAATGTTCCCTTTCTATGGCTTCTGACCCATCTATATTAAATGGAATAAATGCCTTTGTACTGTCATTTATTAGAAAATGCAACATATATGAAAATGTCATACTCTTGCTCAGATACTCTCCACTTCTCAGCAATGTTACTGTCAAACACAAGTGCACTTTTTTTTCAAAATTCGTCTGCCATGCCCACAAAGTATACCAAACACACTGAAAATATGGCCCTTGTTATGTACTAACACTGTTCTGTGAGCTTGTAATAACATTCAAATGCACAATAAACTCTTCAAAATACTGTACTTTGCAAAATATGCTCTGAAATGGCTATATTCTGTGAAATAACTTTACTGTAATATTGCAAAACATGCGAACACTTTACATAACCACTTCTGATAACTCAGATATCTTTGATTAATACAGAAAATACAGATTTGCTAAGCATGTATTGAAAAATGCAGTTGTTTCCCTTTATTTTATTCATTTTATGTAATTCAGACTTTATTGCCTGTCAATGTCGTACATATTGGTTTATGCGAAAATCATTTAGAATGTTCTGTGTGCATTTCATATTTTGTGAATAAGAAATAGTGTTGAAAAGTTTTAATATCTGAAATTTGTTTCTGACCTGTTTTGCAAAATATGCACATTGTAGGGATGATTCACTCTTGTATATTCCACCAGTTCCAAGCAAGTGCCTTAAGTCGTTTTAGCCATGCTGCCTCTAACACCATGTCCTTTAGACATGCCTCTTCTGACACCATGTCACTCGTCCGTCTCTAACATAGATGACAAGTAGGCAGGGTATTTCATTTAGTTGGTTTAATACAACACATCAGGATGGATAGCAAAATCATAAAATATAAACAAACTGTTTAACAGACATACCTTACAAACATAGATGCTTACATCTCAACAGCTTACTACAAAATGGCAGTCAGGCTCACATGTGCTCAGTATTTATGCACTTGTGCAAGCCCTTAGATAGCTTCTTAAAGGTACATGCACACACATTGATCTACACCATTAAAACAGTTACATAGGTCATACCTGGGATCGGAACCTATGGCAGTGGATAGCACAACAAACAAAGGACAAAGGATACCCATACAACCGTTGTGCCACATACCTATTACTGTAATAATGGTGTTTCCACAGTTACATGCACATCCAAACATAATGAGAATGTGTACCTCAAAAATGTTGGATGCCTGTCATTCATAACAATAGTCAGTGACACATATCAAAACAAATGTTACTGTCACTATATGGTATGCAACACACACATAACAGAAATTATATAGAAACATTGAAGAAAATAGTCATTTATATTAAAATAAACTATGTACTCATGGCTACATATGAACACAATAAACAATCACAGCCATCCTCATGTTGTTTCTGTCAGATTTAATGTACTAACAGCTATTACTATATTAACAAGCATCAGAGTATTCATAAGCTAGTCAGTGAACATACACCTTATGAAAAAACAAAACTTGGTGGTTTCTGTAAACATACCACAGGAAGGACTAGTTAAGCAGAAAAGAATATGGATATATTTTTATTCTGGCTATATCTATAGTATATTACTAATCATCAGAAAATAAAAGTGGTCAGTGAAAATAGAACTTATGGAACCCTCAGAGCTCCATGGTTTCCATAAGTATACCACAGACATTGCAGGGTAACCAGAAATTACTATGGATATATTTTCATACTGTCTTTATCTACTGTTCACTGGGGGTGTTTCCTTTTATCCATATATCTGAATATATGAAAAACCTGTAACTGATGCACATTTGCCCATCTATATGCATATAATTCAATTCTGCACCCCTCCATTATGTCACAGACAGGTTGTATTGCAGAAAATGTAGCCAAAGAGAGGCTGCCAACATGCATAATTTAATTTATACAGATTAACGATAACACAGATATGTAATAAGAGCAACCTATTTCATCACAGCAGTGCCAGCAAATGATAGCTTACATTTGAAGCTAGCTGTAATTCAGCTATACCTTAAAGTGAGTTCATCTATATGCACACAGCTTTAAGTACTATTTGTATCATACATAATTACTGAGATTCATTAGCATTCAATATTTTGGAATACCATTTGCACACATCCATGTAAGTTCTCGAAATTTGTTGCATTAACCAATAGCTTGGTATAATGGGAAGTTGCTCCACACAGTTACCCAATAAGTATCAGTAAATGGGACTATCTGTAACACATGCATAATGCCCTCCAATGGTCTGATGCCATCCTATATGTGTCAACTTTAAAATGGGATTTTGATACATTTACCGCTCGTACCATTGCTATCTGCAAACTGAGTGGGACCTCAGTTAGCATTTTTCTCAAGGCATTTTTTGAAACAAGTTTCACCTTCAACACTGAGGATATTGACAGAGAGAGGCTTCAGCCTACCTATTCTGTTACTGAATGGGTGTCTTCTGTCTCAACATTCTGAATTGTCTTACACTTCTATATAACAGACCTGTGATGGTTTGTTTAATACAACATTACATTATGTTTCCCATAACAGTTGTGCACAAACCTAATCATGTTCTTCTGTTATGTCAACTTTTTACATAATTTATGATCATTATTACAGTGTTTGAATTGTGCAGGTACATAGGTAAGAATGCTGCAAACATAGATAGCAACAGTGATATATTAGTTGATGACCAGTAATGCGTGCGTGTGACATACCCTAAATGTTTAGATATCACGTGCTGTCACTGTGATTATGATTGTCTAGTTTTTCTGTGATGTTGTATCGCATGCCATCTCTATGATGTTGTGATGTCAGCCATTAACCATGTTGCATTGCTTATCTTATTTGCATATATTTTAAGTTTACAACTGCTTGCTATTCTTACTATATATTGATAGTAAGCATCTGTTATTCAGGGGATGTCAACATGACACATTACTTGCACATAAACTACAGTCTGAGAGGAATTGTCTTATCGACACCTCTACATAATTGTGTAACGCACACATACAAGTAATGGACTGTGGACATAAGGTTTTACTGCCAGAATTATGTCAAATGATGTATGCCACAGGTCTCAGTCCAAATGTTGTGCTGTCAATATTACTGTCAGCTTACAGTGTAACAAATATTTTGTAATGTCAAAACATGCCGGTGTTGCATGCCACAGTGTAATTGCATCCTTGTCTTGATATAGCATGATGTTTATGTATGCTGGCTATGCATGCATATTTTGTCTGGTTCACATTTGAGCAAGTAATAACAGCATTTTCTTGGATAAACTGTGTACTGCATGCCATGTAATGCACTAGAGTAACCTAATGACACTGCACAATAGACATAGTGACCCACACATGGCTTTCTACTGATATCATCAATACATATTGGTTATAGGACATTGGGAATGTTGCATGATAATGACTGTGCACCTGCTACCCTTATTTTTTTTATTATACATAGGATAAATACACCTTATAGGCCATATTGGCTGACAATTACATTTTAATGACAACTGTAATAGTGATATATCTCGAGCAAACAAGAACAGTTACAGTCTCATATGTTTTGATCATGTTAATGGCATACCATATACTGTCTTTAACATTATTTAGGTGCACCTCTGATTGTATCTTATGATGGACCTGTTTTACATATGACTGTGATGTATGTTAGACAACTTTTTTTACATTGTTATGGATTTAAATCATGCTTTTCATCACATATGGTATTCTAGTTGTGTAAGGTCATGCAGTGCTGTAATGTAACATACCGAAAAGTTTCCACCAGTAAATTGCTCCAGTTTGTATATTTTATGTGCTAATAGCTTTTGGGGAACAAATATTATGTATGCATTCTTTTACTGTTTTAATACTTGACAGAGTGTGGAACCAGCATTAGATCTCCCATGGATACTAGAGACAACGATGTGCTGGACCACTGCCTGGCAACTCAGACTCCAAGGACCAGGATGATAATGGGTTTGATGATGATGATGATGATGTGACACCAGGACCTGCATGTACCATTGTTCCTGCTGCTCACTGTAGAAGACATCCAAACCACCACATGGAGACAATTTAGAGGACCAGATCTGAGAAGTGATGACAGGCACCTTCCAGACACAGACGAGGATCTGATGGCGAATTTTTTCCATAACGTGATATGGGCCATATGCAAAATAAAACAGACAGACAGCCACAGCACAGCAAAATGTCATGGTTAAACACACAAGAAAACTTCCAGAAGTTCCAGGCAAGTAAACAGGTTTAATGCTTCAAAAACAAGTTTAAAAACAAGTTAAAAACAGATATAAGTACTTTCACAGCCTCTTTTCACTAGCCACTTGATCAGATCATCTCCTTCCAGGAGATCACAAGTGAGATAATTTGTGATGTTTGACCCTATCAGGGTGTCCCATCAGGAATATAAGTATTGTCTGCATGATCTAGTTATATAATGCTGCCACCATAGTGTTTGCAGTATCACAAAATGTACTGTATAGGCACATATGTGCAGGCATAGCATATTGCTGTCACACTTATCTGATATACATCCTTCTGTACACTGCAGATATGTGATAAATGACATTATGTTGCAGCTGCAGTATGACACACATTACACATGCGACAATCAGTTCAATGTACATGATGTGCTGTACCTAATGCATATGTTGCTCCATATGGGTATGGGTACTGCTCCTTATTTTGGTGTGTGTGTGTGTGTGTGTGTGTGTGTGTGTGTGTGTGTGTGTGTGTGTGTGTGTGTGTGTGTGTGTGTGTGTGTGTGTGTGTGTGTGTGTATACACCTATGTATAAAGTGCAGCACAGTGTAGTTATATCCAATACACTGTGGCCCTGTGTGTACCAGATATGCCTGTTAATGTTACCATGATGCAAGTGAGACACAGTTACACAATTGTTCTGCTTTGATTACTCCATTGTATATGTGGGTGAGATAACAGCAAGTAACAAAGTGAGATATTCCTTTACATCTTGCATAACATAGTGAGATAGATCTGTTTAGTTTATTTGCACATGTTATGCATGTGTATGCATTACACTCATTTCTCTATTGGTTGTTGTTGTCTTATGTCTGTTCACTACCATGACATGTCCTTGCCTATGTGATTTCTGTAAAATTGGTGTGTCATGCTGTCATACTGGCACAGTGGCTTTGTGGGTGTCATGTAGTGGCAAATATTGTGCCTTGTTATATTAAATTACTGTGACTGCTTTACATGGGCATGTATCCTTCACATACTGCATAAACAGTCACTGTTCTGTACATACACTAATGGAACAGTAACTGCATAGACAGTCATTGTTCCATTAGTGTATATACAGTGGAGCTGATGCTTTATTTAGCATTATTCCTGAATGTCTTGTTTGTCCTTATCTGTTGAATTACAGCATACATTAACAGATTTGCATACATGCCCATGTTTATAAACTCTGTGTACATATGCAATGATTTACATAGATTTACATGTGTATGCACATATTATGAGCAGCACACAAATGCCCTTGTAACTTGGGACTGTGTATTTACTGTTATTCCATTTTCCTGTGCTGTACTTTTACTCACAGGATTGTCCTTTGATTAGTCATACACATAGATGGTGCTATATATATCAGTATGGGTATTTGTTGAGCCTGTTGTAGTATGTTGGCATGATAGTATATGTGTGTATGTAATAATGAATATTATTTTATGTACCAATGCATTTTGTTGTGTAACAGTTGCGCATTGCTGTGTTTGTGTCATTTGTACACAGACATGTTTAGAGACATCAGTTTGCCCATGTGACATGTTTGCCATTTGCTTCAGTGTAGCTTTGGTGGACTTGACACCATCCTGTTAAACACGTACATGAGCAGTGTGTCCCCTTTGATAAGGTTGTCCAGCTTTATTGTGTGCCTACTTTCTGTTGCTGGCACTTCCTCCTTGATGTGGGCCTGTGTTGTCTATCTCACTTCCCCCTTTAGCTTTGGCATCTATGTTGCACATATACATGGCATACATTAACCTTTCTCTATGTTATCATCATTGTCATGTAATCGCACTGTTACAATACTACATTATGCCAACATTTTGCATTATACACATGCAAGGCATATGCATGCAAGGTGCTGGAAAATGTTTGCATTCCATAATTGTTCCTGTTACCCTTATATGCTGAGCATTACCCAGTAATTGCTTTTTGTCATTCCTATGCACAAGCTGGCATTCCTTATCTACCATTAATCATACATTCTGTACCATTTATATATGTACAGACATGTCTTTCTGATAGGATCATGCTAATCCATCGCATGTCACACATACTCGACAACACATCTGTGTTGCCCCTGACATGGCATATGTGTTTGGCATATGGATTCTCTTTTGCTTTGTTTGTTTGGTTTGTGTACACTTATTTGTATATTAAACAGCCGCATTCTTGCTTTGCTATTTTACTGCTGTTTGGCACTGTGCTTGGTTGTTTGCCCTTCACATGCAGGACTGGAGGTTCTACTCTGTCCTCTGATTATCTTCTCCTGGATTTCCTCGGCTGGATTTGATCTTCTATGCTGTTGCTTGGCTTACACTTGCACTGCTGACAGTACTAGATGGATGCATTCAGTATTGACTGTGTATTGCAGTCCCCATTTAGCTCCCTGCTGCACACACCTACCATTAGTCATACACATTCAGGTATGACTGGCACACAGTTTGCAACATCTTTTCACTGAGTACCGCATAGGTACATATGCAGTTCTGCACTGCACCATGGCTGGAATGCATCCCTACTCTGTTTGTCCATTTTCCTTCACCCATGTTGTAGAATCTGTGTGCTGTATGTGTACCTAGCTTCTTCTTTGTGTTCATTTCCAATCTTTGTCTATCATGTATTGCGATATTTCTTATATGTTTATACCTGTTGTTTTGCCCTCCTTCTCATCTTTCCCTGTCTTTTCCATTCCTTCTATCTTCCAAAAAAAAGGGGCCTATTCCCACAAAAAAATACTCATACCCCTCTGACTGTCCCTCAGATTTCCCTTTATCATCATACCTCTTGTGTGTCCCTCTTCCTCATCCTCACCCCACATGCTTTTCTATCTCCCTATTTCTTTGGCTGTGAGCATTACTTGTGTTCCACATGTGTCACACACCCTTTGTTTGCTGTCAATGCCCTTCAGATTAATTCATTTTTTTTTATTTGAAATTTTGTAGATGCCATTGGATTCCATGTATTCTGATGAATATATTTACATACATTCACAAACTATTAAGAAATCTATAATTGTTTGTGAATATTTGTCACTTTCAGGAAGGATTGCTGTAGATTTGTATTTCTTTAGTAATTTTCTATTAGTTGCATTGAGCTTGTATATGTACATTTGTAATGTACATCCTGGTTTATGAAACACTTTTCTTAACATACTCATTTGACATGACTACTTGCGAGCGAGTAGATTTTTCTGGATAAATCTGTTTTGCGTAAAGTTATCCTACATACACTGGGGCATATTTGTGTATTACTTTTCTTATTTGCAGCTTTTGCTTGGAAATCGGCCAGCTTATGCGAACTTTATGGAATTTGACCCCATGCCTCGCACCGTGCATCAAGTGAGGAGTTACAAGAAGTGACGTGGAAAATATTTGATTCATTTAGCAGGTAATAACATCAATGCTCTGTCTGAATAACAGTAGCACTTACTAAGGGTAAACACAACGACAGTGAAACTAAGTAAAAATATTTTCAGTTACGTAGTGCAAATCAGAATCAGGCAGAAGGGAACAATAGAAATGTAAATGATAGCAAACTGCCAAAGAAAACATTAGTTTGCAGACAAAATGGCAGATATGTGGAGGTGTTTTGGTTAAAACAATTGTTATAAATGATTATGATCAACAGGTAATTAGAATGGAATTTAAGGAGGCTAATGGCGAATTTAGCTGGTACATATGGTATTAAATATATGTTGGCAACAAGAGCAAAAACTGATAAAAAGAAAGGAATTTTCTCCCTAAAGTCCAGTAAGCAAGACTTAGTACCCACATTAGGAGGTGAATAATGTTATCTGAAAAAGCAATCCTTGAAGTTACAGAAATCTACCGAAGGACAAATGAGAGGAAAGGAAGGATCAGTATAATGACTAGATGAATAGATACATAGGTAGATAGATAGACAGATAGAGAGATAGATAACATGAAGGTGGTGATATCAATATATACAAAAATGAAGAAGACTGTCTGGAGCTGTACTGGGCTAGAGATGAAGTGAGTGTAGAAAGCAGAAGTAGATTAGAATACTACGGCTAGATAAATCTGATGCTTGACTGAGACGTGTGTAGCAGAGAAAAATAAGAATAAATCACAGGTAGGAAAACACAGAAGGAGCTCTGTAGATCTGCTCTGGCACACACTGGTAAGCAGTTACATTTCTTTTTGGTTTGCCGTTCATATTACTAAACTATTGTCCTAGGCTTCTCTGGTGGTATTTTTTTTAGTCTAAACTGGATCTCCAGTTCTAAAATCACTGCTTTAGTTCTGTGGAAAGTTGGAAGGGCTTATTACTTGCTTACTGTAAATGTACAGTTTTTTTACATCCAACAATTTTTATCTCTTTAATATAGCTACTTCACTTTAATATGACGTATGTAATGACTCTCAATGTGAAAGTGTATTTTGACTGTTTAACTGCAAAGTTGTATCCTGTCTGTTTTACATTTCTGTCTTATTAGCTGGATTTTGCTGTTACAATGTGTTATTATTAGTTTTTACTACTATGTATTAAATTCTAGTATTTCTGTTAATATATGTGGAGCTCCCCTGAAGCGCTACACTGAAGAAGGCATTGGTTGCCGAAACCGGTCTGTCTCACTAATAAAGGGCTGTTTTCAGCCAGTTATATGCTATTAATTTAGTATTTTCATCTTATTTTGTGACTTCTGGATCATATACTGCTGGCCTTGTGGTATACATTTGAATGGTTCTGGCCGTGCATCAACCTACCTGCATAGCATCATGTTTGGTTGTTCTTCTATTTGTACCTCATTGGCCCATTCATTCTGTTGGGGTGCCTTCCTCCACCTTGGTAACTCCTTGAGCTCAACCACAAGCTGCCTGGTGCAGGATACATGCCTTTGTATGCTGATTCTTGTGGCTTTGTGAATGTGTACCTCTGCAGCACTTGACCTACAGGCTTAGGCTCCAAGGGTGCAACACTCAGTGCTCCATCTAGGTGCCACTTAAGTGTGTGCTGGAGCCACTTCTCTCGACCGTGGATGAACACACCACTTATTTCCATCCTCCCCTGTCAGCACCATCATGAACCAGAGCTGATAATCAAAGTTCAGCTGAATTTGTAATGGAAACAAGGGTGATCCAGTTTTATCAGACTTTTACTATTGCTCTATTTGCTACTACCACATTCTTTTAATTAAACATGCTAGATAAAGTTCCACTCTTAGTTACGCACATTTTAGTAGTTAACATTATACTAATGCCTAAATGCAGCTATCCTTTGAAAACAAAAACATGAAAAATAAGATTTTATGGATGCAAATGTCTGCACTTTTTTACATTAACTTATGTCTTCGTTATGCCTCTTTAGAACCTCTTTAAAATGCATACTTTTAGCATGATTAAATCAAGTGAGCAAAACATAGAAACTGAAGTATTATATGGTTGCATTGTCTTATTCTCCACATAACATTTAGTACTGTAGGCTATTTTAAACAAAAGCGTGCAAATGCATATTCATTCTGACTAATGTCACCTTTTGATCATTTTATAATTTATAAATGTTCCTTTCAAGGATAATTCAACTGAATATTTCATTCAAGGACATCTTAAGAGGTATGGCATTTTGCTCAATTCCACAATAAGGCACAGATACACACACAAACATGCAAGCACAGATACACACACACACACACACACACACACATATATATATATATATATATATATATATATACAAGCACCGCTCTACACACACACACACACACACACACACACACACACACACACACACACACACACACACACACACACACACACACACACACACACACACACACACACACACACACACACACACACACACACACACACACACACACAAACACACTCTCCTTTTAATTCCATGTTTTTGCGTGATTATTACCATGACCGTTATCAGTCTTTACCAGTGCAACTTTAATCTGCAGCATCACACATGATAACGTAATGAAATGTTTAATCAGAGTCTATTAGCATATTTCTGTTATAATGAGTTGTGAAATGTATCCATTCAATTGTTTAAAATAATATAAACTGTATTTAAGCTTGAGGGAGATGTGTGTGTGTGTGTGTGTGTGTGTGTGTGTGTGTGTGTGTGTGTGTGTGTGTGTGTGTGTGTATGTGTGTGTGTCTCTGGAAAATATTCAATGACAAGATAGGCAACAAAGTTTTGTATATATATTTTCAGCTGTTTCTTTCACTCTGTCTCTTTCTTTTCCCTTTTAACATATATACATGCAGTCACAAACGCAAACTCTCTCACACACACACACACACACACACACACACACACACACACACACACACACACACACACACACACACACACACACACACACACACACACACACACACACACACACACACACACACACACACACACAGTGCACTATACTGTTCATTGTATAGAATACCATGGCCAATAAGGTAGTACAGGGCATTGTTTATCTTTGGTTTAACTTTGTCAGTGAGTGTTTTTTCTAGTTTAAAGTGAACCTCTCAGCAGTTTTTTTTATGTGTAAATGTATGTATGTGTGTGTTTATGTATATATGAGTGTGTGTGTGTGTGTTTGTGTGTGTGTGTGTGTGTGTGTGTGTGTGTGTGTGTGTGTGTATGTAAATGTTCATCCATATATGGCATGCAAGACCCTCTGCCTAATCACATAGCTACTGAATAAAACACAGATTCTCAACCCGCAGCTCATTTTCCATAGACCTCAAAAGAACTGTTGTATATCTGTCCCATTCTTTCTTGAATTGTGTCACAGATCCTAACGCCTCTACAGAAATTTTTTTTCAATCATCTGCTTTCTCTTTTGTGAAAAAAAATAATTCCTTGTATTTTCCAGGATATTTCTGATTTATCTTTAGGGTTAACTTGTTTTAATGTGGGTATTTTTTAGTATACAAGCACACTTAAATCTATCATGTAGATGGATAAAGCCCTGACTGGGATCCAAATGACCTGATTTTGAATAACAGCTCAGGTGTTGTGAAGGCAGAGTGTGTGGGACAAGGTGTGAGTGGCCTATGCTGGTTCTCCCATCCAGGTGGGGGGGAAGGTGGCTGCAAAGGCTGATTGCCACCTTTCAACTGGAGATTTACATGGTAATGGAACAAAAACATCTGATACTGAGGATATCAGCTTGACGATGCCAAGTTGGTGAAGGTAGCTTTCAAGACTAATGTGTGGTAACATGCACATGCATAGAAGATAAATTCCATACGTCTGTGTTTTATGATGGGGATAACCTTTCAGCCACCTGAAGGTGGGACTGGGGCTATTAGAAATGCTGAATTTTGCTTACATCTCATATGCTGGGAAGTTGTTGATTAAGGGTCAGGTAGCAAGCAGTTCCAGGCCCAGGGACTAAATGTAAGTTGACAGACCTCTCTTGGAAGAAGTCACACTTAAGTGGGTTGAGGGATAAGGGTGCCTGCCTCTGGTACTGAAAAAAGTAGAGGAGGGAATGTAAACAAGGTCAAAAACTCCTCCTTGGTTGTTTGAGTAATGATCACCCAGGTTCACACTAGATTGGTGCCAGTGGCACTCTGCATTAAGTGCAAATAAATTTAAGGTCTTTTTATGTGTTTAAGACATGCATTTCAAGACATTCACTTCAATAGTGAAGTGAAAAGAAGCTGAAGAGGTGAATCTTAACATCCGTGTTGAGAACACACAGCAACTAGTTATAATCAGAGAATCCAAATCATAATTGTTTTGTTGTAAGTAGAGCTTTAGCTGACTTGATGTACTGCTAGTTAGAAAAAACAAGAATGGGGGTGCAAAGTACTTACAGTATTGAAAACATCAGTGCATTTAGTGTTGCTACACAGATAACAACAGTTTTGAGACCTGTTAGACATTCATCCTGTCACAATTTATTTTAGGATGTGACATGATGTGACAGCATGAAGTGTATTACAAATTTCAAATCTGTAAAAGAATTTGTGATGCAGGACTGCAAGGGCTAGCATGTATACTGCAGTGTTGGACACAATAATATCAGCTTTCAAAGGTGCCTAACAAAAGTTGTTAGGCACCTTTGAAAGTTGCTATGATCAAGTATCCTGCTGCAGTTCTGTATAATTGGTTTATCTTCCTGCCAATTTTAAAACCTAATCACTACACTTTATACTACATGTAAATATGTATTTGAAACAAACAGAGATAAACAGGGAGTATGGAATAACTGGTACATATATCTGGACAGCAGTAACTTTAGCCTCAAACTAATGAAATAGGGTAGCTAGACTAGGAAAGTGCAAAAAGCAGCATGCATTTCAAGGTGCAAATGTTTTGCAGGGGGATAAGACGTTCTCAACTATCATACAGGAAGGGTGCCTACCTTCACTTTACTTATATATTTCAATCCTTTGGACAGACAAACTATGGGAAAAGAAAATGCTTGCTTCTTCAGCAAAAGTTTTTCTTTTTCACAGTTGTGCTTCTATAATGGCAGATTCAAAATAGACAATGTTGATGACTTATTTGAAAATGTTCAGTTAAAAACTGGTCGTGTCAGATCACCATTGGCTCCTCCTGGAAACTATTGTGCCCTCCCACAGCATTAATCATGTTGGTGAGGTGAGTCCACACTTCCTTCCTCCACACTGTATTTCCTGCTTTTCTAAGGAGTCTCTGTCATTGTTGGAGTAAAGCATCTATTATAGTTTCATTTTATATAGCAAAATATTGTCACCTCTAGGTCTGTTTGCCATCTGGAAGGCAGTTTTATGCACATAGTTAGATTAGTGTGGGGACCCACATATGGTGATGATAATGTTGTCAGCTTATGCCAATTTACATTCTCTACATTCGACTGTACTGCCAAATTCTATGACATAATCACTGTCTCATATATTCCTGTGATGTATAAAACAGCATATGTGATATGAAAACAGTGCGAATCCATAAGGCTTGGAGCAACAGCATAACTTGTGATATCTGTAGAGGCTGAATGTGGGATTTGAACCCATTACAGTAGATATCACAAAACTGGAGGTCCCACCATAACAGCAGTGTAACATACAATCCATTCAGTCTGCATGCACTTCTTATTGCCATACTACTGATAACATAAAAGAAACATAACATAAACATAAAATAATTCCTTTGCAAACTGTGAATAGCATCAGTTAATTAGTGGGGGGAGCTGAGAAATAACATTGCTGTTTTATTTAGAAATATATGTATTTAGCTGAAGTATTTGTGTACCCTGCTTGCTCTGAATATCTCTGACTGCATTTTCCCCTGCCACCCTCCCCTTTCTTGGTTTGTTTTTTTTTAATTTGGTGGCTTTTGAGTTGCCAGCTCATTCTACCAAGTAGAGAGAGATCATCTGGCAAGGCCCACCCCTTAGTTTCTCAACCTTCAATTATCTTGTTTCCTCCCTTTCCACTTAACCTAAAAAAATTGCACTTTATTCATCTGCTTTTACTGTATTTGTGTTTCTTCCTACTTTATTTTGCTTTTGCAGCTTGTTCTTAAAAGTATTCAATTGCATTTATTCTGCTGCATTTATTACTGCTTTTTTGTAGCCTGATTAAATTGTAACTGTTATTCTAAGCCTTTTGGTTTAAGCACTTGGGCTTCAGACCAGTTGTTCTACATTAGGAGGGTTTGTAGTCTATACTCTTGTGGCAGGAGAGGTAGCTTACATCCTTCTAAGTTGGGAATTGCTGGTTGAAGGCCTTGTGTGTCTTTTATCCTAAGTGTCTTAGTTCTGGTTGAAACACTAGGGCTTCAGGCCAGTTATTTTACATTACGAAGGTTAGTGTTTATATTTAAGTGTGTATATGTTTTCCTGTGTTAAATCAACCTAAAAAGAGTTTAAATATCTTTAGCATAGTCTGGTTACAGGTTTTGCTGTATCCAGGTCTGTTTGTGTGATTCCTGTGTTTCCTGCTACACCATCTTATGTTGACCGGGGCCTGCCTGCACTTAGTGGGAGTAAGTGAACTGGTTGGAACTGGTCTGGCATAGGGTGTTTAGCTAAGAGCTCAGGGACAAGGGTTGATTGGTCAATTCCAGTGTTTCTATTTTACTTTCATTTTTGTGGTATTTAAACCCTGTGTTTGCATGGGTTTGTGCTTGTTTGCACATTATGCACCACTGCTGTGCTGTTTTAACCCTTTGCTAGGTATCTCAGCTGCATTTTTTCCCTTACCAGCACTCCTGCATAAGTGAGGCCCTTGCTAGCAGCTGCTGTATTGATTTTATCCTGCCCTACTCACACCTATAGGTACTCTCCTCAGATAGTACCCACTCTACTATCCCTGAACTCTCTTCCACAGATTTTGACAACCATGGACGGACAATTTCCAGTGGTTTCTGCTGAAGACAGTGTAGCAACTGCCTTATGTATATGGACAACCCTGTACTACTACCACCTAGGAAAACAATATGTGAGAGATGCAATTACATTAAGAACCTAGAATCCTTGCGGTCTCAGTCACAAGCCAGTGCATCTGGCACTGAGAAGGTTGTCTGCACAAACACTACAAACACCACACCTCTAACACCATCCACACCTGTGTAACACACTCCTACATATGTAGAGGTTCTCAACAAAAAAATACCTAAAGAAAAGCGACTACCGAAGCAAACACACACATGCACATCACAACCCACAGCACCAAGCATCACACATAGTACACACACCTGTGTCTCACAGCCTCTAAGGCCCAACATACTAGTCATAGCAGTCTCTATTGTGAGACACACAAATGTGCCCCTCACCAGGCTTGACAAGGAGAAAGTCACGGTAAGTTGCTTGTCAGGTGCTAGAATCCGCCATATCACACATACACTCAAGTCTCATAACAACAAGTACTGTTATGACTCAGTCATAGTCCATGTTGGTTTGTTTGTTTGTTTGACATTTGTTAACTGGGTTAGTCCATCTGGGCTAGTAGTCCATTTTCAGTGGAGACCCAAGGAGAAAAGCTCCAACAGGGACACTTACATTACAAATATTACTAGCACATACAGAGGTTCAAATAGACTAAATTACATTAGTAATTACATGCCCAAATAGAGAAATATTATATATGTTATACATAAGTTGCAGATAGTACAGTAAATAGATAGAGGTTACAGAGAATACAGAAAAAAAATAAAAATAAAAATATGGGGGAAAAGTAGATGGAAGTCAGTGGAGAGGGGGAGAGGAAATATGGCAGTGTAGTGGATTAGGTAGGGGCATGACAAGGACAAGTCTTAGTGCTAAGAAAGTAGAGTTTTAGTTCGTTTTTGAAGTGTTTGGGGTGGGGTATTGATCTGATGTAGGAGGGGAGTTTGTTCCAGGCTTGGGCTATGGTGGATTTGTAGAGTAGTTTGCCAGCAGTTTTATTAGGGTGGTAGATGTTCAAGCATGACTGCATGGAGGTGTGTAGAGTACGTGTGGGGGGTATAGGATATCAGAGATGATAGGGCTGGGCAGGTGGATGGTTTGTATACTATACTGTGTAAGATTTGTAACTGAGATAGTAGGAGTTGTTGAGGGATTTCTAACCATTCGAGAGAGCTGAATGGCAATGGTGAGGCTTGTGATGTGAGTTGGTGGAAAATCTGGCTACTTTGTGGTAGGTTTGTTGAAGTTTGGACAAGGTTGTGGTTTGTAAGTTGATAAGGATTGGGTCAGCATAGAGGAGGGAGGGGAGGAGTAGAGCCTGAGTCATGGAGAGTCTGGTGTTGGGAGTAAGGAATTTTCTATTTTGGTGTAGGAGACCTAGTTTTTTATGAGTTTTTTTATGCTTTGTAAGACATGTAAGTCAAATATTTATGATGGTACCAAGGAGCTTGGTATGTGGTTCAGGTTCAGTGATGGTGTTGTTGGAGGATGTGATGTGAAAGGGTGACTTATGCTGGGACAGAGAACGAGGGAGGAAGAGCAGGAGTTTAGTTTTTTGGGGTTTAGGATAAGTTGATTATCAGATAGCCATTTTTCAGTGTATAGAAAGGCATCTTGAGTTTGTGTGTGGAGATCAGAGATATATTTGGAAATGGAGACGAGAGTCGAATCATCAGCAGATTGTATGAGAGGATAGTTTGCAAGATGTGTGAAGATCATTAGTGAAAATGTTAAACAGAAGGGGACCCAAGATGGAGCCTTGGGCAGGAAGAGAGCCAACGGACAGATTGTTGCCTGTTAGATATATAACTGGTGAACCATTAAAGTGAGGGAGGGGAGAGGTTGAGGTTAGCAAGTTTAAAGAGAAGAATGGGGTAGGGGACAGTGGCAAAGGCTTTGGATAAGTCAAGGAAAAGGCAGGATACGAGTTGGTTGTTATCTCTGGCCTCAGCTATCTTGTGGGTAAAAGATAAGAGGGTGGTAGTGATGCTGTGGTATGGCTAAAAACCATGTCAAGTGAGAGTGTGAAGGTTTTCCTGTAGGAGAAAGTTTAATAGTTGAGTATGGATGCATTTTTCAAGTATTCTAGATAGTGGGGAAAGGATAGCTTTGGGTCTGTATTTGGATGGGTCAGTAGAATTTTGTACTTTATGCAGAGGGATGGTGAAGAAGGATTTCCAGATGTCAGTGACTGCAGCTTCTTGGACAGAGCAAATGATTAGTAGGATACAGGGAAGGCTATGGATTCAGCAGCTAGTTTAAGGAACTGGGGTAGGAGGTTATCAAAGGAGGGAGAGCAGGGTTAGAGTTTGAGCAGTACTGATTTGATGTAAGCAGTGGTAACAGGGTGGAAGGAAAAGAGGTTTTTGTTGATGAGTTTGGCAGGGGAAGGAGGTGAGTTAGAGTTGTGACTAGTGTATGTGAGTTTTTGGACAGTGTCGATGAAGTAGTTTGTTGAGAAGGGTAGTGTTTTCAAGTGGAGTGTTATTAGGGAAAGGAGAAGGTGTGGTAGGGCAACCAGGCTGGAGAATTTTGTTAAGGGTTGACCAGAATTTACAGCTAAGCTGGGGTGAACTGTAGTAGGATTTTTTGTCTTTGCTGATTTGCTTTTTAACAAGGTTTCTGAGTTCCCTGTAAGTTTGGAAAAGGGGATGTGCCTTGGATTTGGCCCATGCCTTCCAAGCACTGTCTCTTTTGTGCATAAGTGATCTGGTCTGTTTGGATAGCCAGGGGCCATAATTAGCTTTAATTCTAATTCTTCTGGATGGGGCAAGGGAGTTGAGAGTTTCCAAAAAAATGTGGTTAAATTTTAGACTGCATCATTGAGAGGGAGTTGCTTAAGGAAAGCCCAATTAATGCTGGATAATATGGAGTTAAATAAGTTTGCATTAAGGTCAGGGAGTTTACGGCAGTCTCTGTAGGAGTGTGATTTTGGTAGTTGAGTATTGTGTCTTTGGATGGAGGTGGGAAGGTGGTTACTTAAGATATCAGGTAGGGTACAGGGGTTGTGGTAGAGGTTTGGGTAGTTAGTGAGGATCCAGTCAATAGTAGAGTTGGAAGAGGAGGTTTTGTGCATGTGGGTGTGTGATGTTATCAGTTGGTGGAATCCATGTAGGTTAATACACATTTGTGGGGAGTCAGTTGTTAGTTTAGCCCAGTCAATGTTGACATCTCCAAGTATGATGGTTTTGTAGGGTAAATTATGGGAAAACCAGGAGAGGATGTTTTCAAGGACTGGGATATTATTGTCTGGGGGAATATATATGGAGGCATTGATACATTTTTGTGAGAGTTTATATGTCAATTAAGGATAATTAGATCACCTGGGTGGAAATTGGGAATAGGGATGGTAATAGGTGAGAGGTTAAATTTTTCTGAGTAAAGGATGGCTACGCTGCCCCCTTTTTTGTGGGTTCTATCGGAGAGGTAAATATTGTAGCCAGGTGGGAGTATTTCAGTGTTAGTGATATGGGGTTTTAGCCAGGTTTCACATAAGGTTAGAATGTGTGGAGAGGTATGGGCTATCCAGGTATGAAGCTCAGAGGTTTTGTTAACAAGGCTCTGAATATTTAAAGAGAGGATAGTAAGGTGTTTAGCGGGTGTTGTGAGAGGATGGGGGATGGGGAGGGAGTGGTGTATGACAGGGTGGGAGGTAGAAGAAGTGTGAAGGGGTGTGAGGTCAGGGGAGGCAGGAAGAGGGCTGGGGTTGGGGTGAATATCCCCAGAGAGGAGTATGTTACTCGCATATAGGTTAAATGGAGTAGGTGAGATGTAGACATGGCAGGATTTAAATTTGAATTTGGAGGAGGGAGGATATAGCTGAATTAAAGTATATTTAAGAAGGCAGATCTTAGGAAAACTGAAAAGGGAGGGAGACAGTAGAAATGAGTGTGTTGCATTGGATGTTGTAGGGGTGGTTAAGGTGGAGGAATGTATGGAAGGACAGCGAGTGAAGTGTGATAGGAGGAAGAATGTGAGAGACGTATAAGTAATGGAATCAAAATGAATAATGCAATTACATTAAGAACCTAGAATGTGGTGTGAATGACCTGAGACATACTTCTCTGGACTATATGAAGGGAGACATGATTGAGCTTGCTGAATATGTGTCCCAGGCAGGTATGTCCCTAGCCTTAAGCAGCATCCTACAGTCACCCAGAATGATGCCTCAATACAAACAGAAAATGATTTGGTTTAGTTTCTGGTGTTATTTCAAGGAGATCCAGTACCTGACAGCCTGGGAGGACAAGATTGATAGACCAGAGATGGCCTTCATCTGTCTTCCATGGGCTTCAGGCTTTTGGAAAAGGCTCTTGCCTCCCCCATAGTGCCTTTTTTAGGCAAAGTCATGAACACAAAATTACCAACATGAAAAATTCTTCTAAACAAAATTTAAAGGTCATGCTGCTAAACGCTAGGAGTCTTAGCATGAAACTGCACTCATAGCAATGATTTCTTGTCCTAGAGGATGCTGTTATTTGTGCAGTCACTGAAACCTGGTTCAAAGCTGCAGACAGCACCCCAGCCTTACCAGGTTACTCATCCTGCCATACTTTCAGACCCCAAATGGAGAGCTACAAAGCCAAAAGAGGTGAAGTTTCAATATTTATCAAAGGCATACACTCCTCCAGGCTGGTCAAACGGTATGACGCACAGGAGATACTACAAGTGCAGTTAACTGTTGATAAAACACGTATTCAAATCATAACTAGCTATAAACCCCAACCATGACTCAAGATGCCCACTCCACCTATGTGGACTTACTTGAATCCATCAAGATTCAACTATCTTCCCTGATCCTACGTGACTTTAAGTACTCATCCATAGAGTGGAAGACCTATTCTAGACCAAGCATGAATGCCCAGAGATTCCTTGATTTTGTCAATGCCAATGCATTGGATCAGCTGGTTGACACCCCTACTGAGGTGAAAATATCCTGGACCTGGTACTAGCCAGCATGAGTAGCCACTGTAGCACCCCTACAGTGTCATCTTCCTTGGTAAGATCTGACTATAAAGCGATCACCTTCAAAGTCACCCTCTCCCCTGACCTGCCCCCCTCCTTGTCAGAGTCAAACAAAAAAAAAACTTTTCCAAAGCTGACTACAATCTTCTGAGAGCAGGTATAAGCAACTTCTCAGCCACTATCCCTCCAGTAGGAACTAGCACTAATGTCCATGCCTACACCAAAAAACTATATGAGCACTTACATAGCTGTATGGACTCAGCAATACCTGACAGGACCAAATCATGTTCCTCAAGGAAGAGTAAACCTGTCTGGTGGACAGCAGCAATAAACAAACTCTACAATAAAAGGAAAAAATTGCTGTCCAGGACCAAGAAGGAGCATATGCCAAGTTGGAAGCAATCTCTCCTTTGGCTGAACAAGCAACTAAGGTCACTGATGAAAATTTCTAAGGCTAACTTTGAGTCCAAATTGACCACATCCACTAAGGACAATTACAAGGCTTTCTTCATGTACGTCTGCAATCTGAAAGGTAACACCCAAATCTGCTCTGAACTGGTGGTTAATAACACCACATACACAAATGCCATAGATATAGCCAACCTACTGGCAGACAGGTTCAGTAAAAACTTTACCTCCCTGTCCCCCCATCAGTAAACCAGGACATCCCCAGCACCTGTGCCCCTCCCTCATCACTATGGTGCAGGTGTTTAATGCCCTCTCGCATGAGACAAGACAACATTCCTGGCTGTATCCTACATGAACTCAGGCATGAGCTGTCAGCTCCATTAGGCACCCTATTCTACCAAAACCTGAGAACCAGCTTTGTCCCAGCCGAATGGAGGATAGCCACTGTGATCCCTCTACACAAAGGTGGAGCACCCACTGACCCAGACAGTTATAGGCCCATCAGCCTAACTAGCCTGATTTGCAAGGCTATGGAACACATTATCATGGATCTTATAAGCAAGGACATTGGCAACCTCCAAACACTTGACCCCACATAGTTTGGTTTTGTCAAAGGGAGATTGTGCCTGTTAAACTTGGACAACTTCTTCGAAACAGTCACTAAAGCCATGGACAAGGGGAAGACAGTGCACACTGCCTACCTTGATCTAGCCAAAGCATTCGATACTATTCCCCACTCAGGCATAATAGATAAACTCTCCCAGCTAGGCATCAACCCGTATGTTACCAGATGGGTAGCTAACTGGCTCACTGATAGAACCCACTCAGTCAAAACAGGGAAGCCACCTCTAGCAGTAGACCTGTAACAAGCAGTGTACCCCAAGTTTCGGTCTTGGGGCCTCTACTGTTTGGGATATACTTTTCTGAGGTGCAAGCCAAAACCAGTGGTCTGTGGCTGACCAAGTTTGCAGATGACTGCAAGCTGGGTGCTGTCTTAAACTCCCCTAGTGATGTGAACATCCCCCAAGACAGCCTTACCCAAACAAATGACTGGTGCCAGAAGCATGGCCTCAAACTGAATGCCAAGAAATGCATCGTTATCCTCTTTGGGGAAAATGGAGTCCCCACTAATTATCATATTAATAACAATGTACTAAGTACGCAATCAGTCGTGAGGAACTTGGGCACCCAGGTTGATAGCAACCTGACTTTTGACCATAATGTTGCCTCCGTTGTATGGAAGGTTTTCTACATGGCCAACCTCATAATGAAGGGTATTTCATCCAGGAACAAGGAGGTCATAACATCCCTGTACTCTTCCCTTATCAGACCCATTATTGAGTACAATGCCCCTTTGGCATGTACCTTGCCAAGCACATGCAGCAGCTGGAGAGACGACAGAGGTTCCTGACCAGGAAAATCCAGGGTCTCAAGCATCTGTCCTATATTGATAGGCTAAAAGCCCTGTCCCTCTACTCAATCTCATACAGACTGCTCAGAGGTAACCTGTGTCTTCCATACAAGGCCATCTCAGACCAAGTCTTGATGGAGTTGCTACATATCCGTAAGTCAAACTCCAGTTGCACAACCCACATGCAAGGCCTCAACCTGGTCTGTGACATTAATAGAACTTGTCAGCAGGATAGATTTATGTCCCAAAGACTCCCTCATCTATGGAATAGACTCCCTCTCCATGTCAAGCATAGTACCTCTCTAGCCCTCTTTAAGAGGAACCTGGATGACTGGATGGGAAACAGAAAATACACCCCTGGGATCCCACCTGTGTCCATGCTGGACAGGGGAAACAGGTGCTGATCTTGTGGGAACATGGACAAAATTCTTGCCTAGGCTTATAAGGGCCTCAGGCCAATAGCCTAGTATTATCCTATGAACCTATATGTTTAAAAGAAAAATGTTGGATAGCTGTCACACACATCCTATATTAGTAAAAGCTGTTATGCAACTGAAGCCTAAGCAGACAACCTGTGTAAAAAAAGCAGTCATATTAACTTGAACTGTTATACATAAATATCTTACTATCAGTAGTGAGCAGTGAATGATATCCCCATTAGCAGAAAGTATCTGTACATTAACAATTGAACAACGTACGGAAAATGTTGGAAAGTTATGATATCAATAAACATACCAGGTACAGTACATAGTAAACAGACAAATATAGATATAGTTTTTTAAGGCAATGTTTCTAGTACATGTTTTAATAAGCATCAATGAATAAATATCTATAACATAACTACAAATACATACTACAAAGCAACATCTGGATAATGTCAGACTCAATAAGTTTCCATACAAATACCACAGACTGTATCTAGTCAGCAGCTATATATATGGAAAATCCATAAGTACATCCTTATGTGTGTTTCAGTTGTGCTGTTTAAAATTTTCTGCAGAACTACATATGGGAAAGTAGTGTTTGTTCGTGATGCAGATGTACACATCTGCATTCATACAGGTCAATCCTAGACACCCCAGTAAGTTGTATGCATTGTTTATACTGCACACGTTCCCCTAAATGCATCAATCTAAGCATATACATACATTTCTAAGGAGTAGTGATAACATGGGTCTATAAGTAGAGAAGCATATCTCACCACAGCACTGCTAGCAGGTGCAAAATTAGCTTTGCTACTAACTGCGAGTCAGTTTTTAAGTCACATTTGTGCCATACATAATTAATGAGGTTCATTAAAATTCAAGGTTTTGGAATCCCATTTGTGCAAGTCAGTATAAATTCTTGAAATCTGGTGCATTAACTAATACCTCGGTGTAATGGGAAGGTGCTCTGCACAAATACCCAATGGGTGTCATTAAATGGAACCATATGTAGCATGTCCACATTACTTTCCAGTGATCTGATACCATCCCATAAGTTCCAGTTTTAATTGTAATTTTGATACATTTACAGGTTAGACCATTGCTAGGTGCACACTGAGTGGGACTTTGGTGAGCAATTTATTGACTTGTGATCTATTGAAATTCTCAACATTATCTTCAAAATGGCTACTTCCAGGAGGCTTTGACATGTCCAGGCACCCAGGAGACCACCCAGATGCTGACAGTCTATGCTGGAGTGGAACATCGTTTGAGACCCAGACCACACAACTTCGCGATGATCGACATCTGGAACCAGATTGCAAGGAACACCAATGTTATATGGGAATCTACAGGACGGGAGTGCAGGTTCACCACTGGTACCATGACATGCATTGGAGGGATGCTGAGGATCTTCATTGGAGGGTTGTGGAGGTATGGAGACAGCTGGTGGATACCTACAGTAAGTGTCACAATCCAAAGTATACCTCTACATTATAAGGAAATCAGAGCTGTAGCTGTGACCAGTATGTCAGATATATGGCATTTAAACCCATTATCAAGCTGTTCTGACAATTAACTCATCTGGATAAACAAGAAGGCAAAGTGACTGTTCTTTCTGTAATTATGGGTTCAATTCCTATGGGGTTTATTTGCTTAATATTGTTTATCACGTACATACTATTAAACATTTTAGATGTTTCTGTTTTCCAAGAAAAAATTCTAAACTATACACAGACCCATTCATCAACCAGAGCAGCCACAATACGGCTCCTAAAGCAAATAGTAAATGAAATTCACACAATTTTTTAAAACTTGCATATAATGTCCAAGGTTCTGATGAAGTCCAGTATTTTAGGACAAAAGCACTCAACCGTCTGAGTTTAATAGTCAGTTTTATTGTGCTGCACTGAGTATACTTATTTTTATGGACATTATATGGAAGTTTGAAAAAATTGTGTGAATTTCATTTACTATTTACTTTAGGAGACGTATTGTGGTTGCTCTGGTTGACGAACGGGTCTGTGTGTGTAGTTTAGACTTTTTTCTTGGTTATTTATATCACACTGGCTCACTACATTTGAAATCTTTCTGTTTTCCGACATATTAGTACATCATTTCACACATGCAGTATAGTTGTGTATCACTTATGCCAATAGTACCTAGGTCACTGATGACTACGTATTTCTCCATTATCCATAATACTTTGAGAGTATAGCACAATGTACTTGTGTATGTGTGAATACGGACTCATACAGACATCCCTTAGTCAATACTGCTTTACAAAATGCACACTATTGTTAAATTCCCATTTGTTTAACACAAGACCAGTATAGGTATAAGGGTCTACCATACATTCTACATTGTAAAAGTTGATGCTATCTGGCAGTTGTGTGGAGCATGAGGGCTTATTAGGAGTCAGATAGTAAGCCTCAGGAATATGTATTCACACAAACAATAGTAGTGTGTTAAGAAGCAAGTTACTGTGCAGTGTGTTAGCTCAGCCTTTAAAACAAGAGGCAAATATACATTTATTGTGGCTTACTATGGGTTCAAATCTATGTAGGAGATAGCTTTCATTTAAATTTGATTAGTGTGTCTGTGTAAAAGTTTTGAAAATGCTTGCATGGTACCTGCTTGTTGATGTTTACAGGTATTTGTCCATAATGTTCTGCCAACAGCAGGTCTTTTACTATATTTTATGTGTAAAGCTTTGAACATAGTGGAAGAGTTCTGCAAAATGAATATGGAATGCAATAACTTTGACAAATTGAATGTAATGTGTAACTCTGTCATTGTTTATTAACTCTAATTCACCACCCTTCTCATACTCATATTTGGAGGAAGTGAGATGGTCAGATATGCATTATGACTGTAGAACAGGACAGCCCCTGATATCAGAGATATTTTTGCTGTATAAGTTCTAATTTGAAAATAAATATATATATATATATATATATATATATATATATATATATATATATATATATATATATATATATATATTCTGCCCTCCCACCTAAGCAACAAGTGGGTGTGTATGTGATGAACCAGAATTCATAGTTGACTCTTAAGTTACATGTCCACTGTCTGAAGTATGAAAATTTACAGTTGTGTTTTTGTGTTGTGACCACTGTGCTGACATGCATTCATGCATGCCAGTCTTTTTTCATAAATACACAGCACATTGTACTTTATTTTAACCATCTTGTAAAGCATAAGATGTGATACATGTTACCACTCCATCCCTGCTTATTCATACCTCTGATTTGTTTAACTGTATTTTCTCCATATAATCTCAGGCAAGATGTAAGTTTCAGGGTTAGAGTGTGAACATGTTGAGAGTTCAGGTTTGAATCTCAGGTCCTCCAATCTGTGTGCATTTGTCTTCCAATGCATAAATGACTGTGTATGTACATTCTGTAGTGTTATTCAATTTAAAAGTTAGAAAACATGAGCTGATCAATGTATTTCAATGCTATTTTTATACCTACATTGTGTAATTCATACATGTTTTTTACTTTTTGTAGGTGATGAGGAGCATGCAAGGTATCATGTCTCGTGCAGTGAGGAGATGTACAAGCTGGAAGAGTAATGCAGGGAGAGAGGTATGTTGATTAAGTTTTCACATTTTGTACCTAGAATAGATCTGATCATTGTTAGAGGATTTTTTTTACATTACCATGCATACTACTTCTAATGTAGGAATACCCATCATGCACATGTAAGGTAAGTACAATAGTCAGATAATCCCTGTGATTACCAGCATGAAATTTACAAAAAATATGTTTATATATGAGTTATTAACTTGTCATTTTTGCTGAAGGTAATGTTGTGAATTGTACATCAAACATAGATGACAGTTAGTTATGTGTGACTGTCACAGTGCTTTTAATTGTGATGGTTCACATACAAGTTTATACTGCTTTGCCTTTTGTTTGTACTGCAGGTATTTGCACATCTGTATGTCTGGATGTGGTGCTTAAAGTGACTGATCTGTTGTGCATAGCCTGCCTATTCATATACTCAGTTGGTGTCTGTTGTCTCAGTGTTCACACTGTTGTTGGTAGACTATGTCTGGCATACACTTCAGTTCAACATATGTATCGTTTTTGCCTGTGACACCTTTGATGCTTTGTTGTGACACTCTTGTATCTTGTGTTTAGGTTAGTTGTGCACACAACTATTTCTCTTCTTCATTTCAAACTGACTGTCACATAATTAGCTGTTAGCTTTATGCTGTTTGCAGTTTGCAGGGTCATATATAGTAATTGTTAATTAATGCATGCAAGGTATTAATACTTTAGTAGACAGAGTAATATTTATAGGACATAACCTATGTTTTCATGTGTCACATGCTATCACTGTGTTTATGATTGCCCATTATTTCTAGGGTATTGTGTTGCATTCCAAAGATTTTATGTTGGGTCAGCAAATAAGCATGTAACATATAGCTTTTATATTTACCACTGGATTTTAAACTCACTGTATCTTCATTATATCAGTATGTAAACTGGTGGCTGTTCACATGACTCATTACATGCATAGACACCTGGGTTACAGTTGTCATTCACACACCAACATAAATGTGCAAGGCACACATGCAAGACAGGAAGCATAAAAATAGTGATGTTCTCTCAGACAGTCCACTGGTTAATGTAGTGAGGCATACATCAAGTATTACCACTGCAGGTCACAATATTGTTTTGCAATGTATACACATGCCAGTGTTGCTTGACACAGTATCATGACCTGTTTCTCTTCAAATGTCAGGATATGTAAGTATGTCACCTGTGTGCATACTTGTCATGCATAATGATGGGTAATAAGTGTTCAGATAATGGCAGGATTTACACAGGTAAGTTGTGTTATGCATGCCATGGCATAGCCTGGAGTAACCTGCTTTCATTTTGTGAGGGATACATTGGTCCTGACATGGAATTGTATTGAAATCATCCATAGGTATAGATAATAGGACAAAGGGAATGTGTCATGTGCATGAATATCCATCCACTAGCAGCAATTATTTTTATTATACTCCTCTTACATAATCCTTTTAGGCTGCATCATCTGATAATGTTGTTTTAATGACACCTGCAATGTATGCCGATGAATCTTTATTTTCATATGTATACACCACATGTTGACTGCATAGTAGTTAAAATCTGTTAGATTTCTAATATGCACATCAGCTAATGTTTAATGTCAGCCATGCTTTTCACATGAATGTGCAGTCTTATAGACATGTGGCTTTCATTGTTATGGTTTTGATTAATGACCTACATCACATATGGTGGTACACATGACTATGGGCATGCCTTATTATAAGGTGTCATAATGACTGTTTTCTGCCTGTGCATTTTGTCACAGTGGGTATGTTATGTACTAACACAGTTGCAGGTATGCAGATTATGTACTGTGTTTCTTGTCTTGTGATTCACCTTGACAGAGCATGGGACCTGTGGATGCTCACCTATCAGACGGTAGAGATGAGTGCATGGCAGACCACTTCTCAAGTCCTCTGATGATGATGGCAACCGTTACAGAGATATTAATGATGATAAGGAAGATGCTGGACCTGAACTCCCCATCATTCAGGCTGCACCCTGGAGGAGATGTAGCCCAGCACCACTATAAGACAACTATTGGGAACAGATCTGGAAGGTGATGACTAATGTCTTTCAAACACAGATGAGGGACATGATGGGGAATTTCTTTCAGGATAAGGCACATGCTATGTGGGACTCATCCAGGGAAATAGCCTGGGAAATCATTTGCATTGTTCGTTCCCATCAAGGTTGGCCCTCAGGACCATAAATATTGTCTGTGTGATCCACTTGTGTAATCCTGCCACCATGGTGTTTGCCATATAACTAGTTGGACTGTATAGGCATACTTGTGCATGCATAACTTTTTGCTGCCATGCTTATGTGAACATGGATAAATGTATATTGCAGATATTGTGACATTTAGCATTGTGTTGCAACAGGTGTATGACACACATTACCACATTAGATATTCAGTCAACAGGCTGCTGCCTTTGGGTTTCTATGCTTGATGCATACATTGCTCCATTTAGGCAGGTGTGGTACTTATGTGTGTGTGTGTGTGTGTGTGTGTGTGTGTGTGTGTGTGTGTGTGTGTGTGTGTGTGTGTGTGTATGTGTGTGTGTGTCTGTGTGTGTGTGCGTGTGTGTGCGTGTGTGTGTGTGTGTGTGTGTGTGTGTGTGTGTAATCCTAATCATGAGTGTAGCATGTTGTTGTTATGGTCAATGCACTGTGACCCTGTACATCACAGTTATGCATTTTGCAGTTAACATGCTGCTAATGTTGCAAGAGTTCCTCTATAGACATGTGTGGGATTGACAACAACTCACAAAGAACATGTTGCCTATACTCCATAAATAACACAGTGGGATGGGTATGACATTTGGGTTCCCATATCTGTACAGCAGCAGGACATGTCCTTGCCCCATGCTTTGGATGACACTTGTCATTCTGTCACACTGGCATAGTGGCTTTGTGGGTGGGGCATGTAATTTGCAATGAGGGTGCCATGTTGTATCATATAAATATGTCTACTATATATGGGCAGTCTTATTTTACTAAATGCATTGACCACTACTGCACAATTCATGTATACACCCTGGTACTGCTGATTTATATAGTAATATAAAGTATGCTTAATTGGCCTATGTTACAGTTTCACATGCATTCCATATTCAAATAAAGTCACATATTTCATCAAATGGTATACATATGCACTGATTTATGTATTTGTCTCTGCACATATTACGATCAGTGCAGAAACCTCATTGTACCTTGGGACTGTGAGCAGCCATTGACTTCATGTTAATGTTTTGTAATGTTGTTCACAGGACTGCCCTTTGCTCAGTCATACCCATTGTCAGTGATGTATATACCTTTATCTATCTAGCTATCTATCTAGCTATACATTTTTTTTCTCCAGGTGTTTATTCCCCATGTTGTACATTGGCATGACAGTATATATGTGTATGTGACACCGGTTCTTAGCTTGTTTACCTATGTCTCTTGGTGTTACATGATTGCACAATAGTGTGTGTGTGTCTGTGTGCATGTGTGCGTGCATGTGTGTGTGTGTGTGTGTGTGTGTGTGTGTGTGTGTGTGTGTGTGTGTGTATGTGTGTGCGTGATTTATATATGGCCATTTATGTTGAAATTTGCCATGCAGTCTGCCCAGGTGACATACATTGGCTATTCACTTCAATGTAGTTTTTGTTGACTTCAGCACTGCCCTATGTGGTGTAGACATGCATTTGCTGTGTGTCCCCATACATAGTGTTTTCCTGCTTTATCATTTGTCTACATAGCTTTGCTGCCATGTCCTCCTTGATGTGGAGCCATGTTGTCCACCACCATTCTCCCTTTGTAAATATGGGATATATCTTGCACATAAACATGGCATCCATCTTCATGTAATTGTTTTGTTAGAAGGTCAACTTATGCCAACCCTACGGCCATTATACAGATGCAGGACATGATAGTGCATAGGTACATATGTATTTCTGCATTTTACTATGGCTGGTATGCATCCCCTCCCTGTTTGTTAACTTTCTGTTGCCCATGTTGTAGAGTGTGCCATTTGTGTACCTTTATTTTGCTTTCCTTACTGTTTATTTATG